>NW_009190781.1:0-30776 GCF_000690835.1 Fulmarus glacialis
CCCGAGTCCCGCCCGCCGCCTCCAACGGTCCGCGTCTGCGTAGAGAGAGCAGGCTGCAAGTGCTGTCCGGTTAAGAGGTCCGCAGAAAGCCTAACGGGCAGGAAAACGCAGGCGCTCTGCTAGCCAAAGGTGGCTCACAGACGATGACTGTAAGAGCCACTTGCTGTCTTTAAAAGTCTCCCTGCAGCTTTAAATAGTTTCTCTAGTGGAAAATGTTACCCAGTAAAGCCTTTACTGGGAAGGCAGAAACGAGTAGGTGAGTCATTTGGCTGAAATCTAACTTTTGGGAGTCTGCTCGATTTAAGATTAAATCTTGCATCCTTGTGGATATGGGCATATGCATAAGGGCACACTGCTACATCAGCGTGGTGTAGTGATCTTTGAGGAGTCTGTGCAATGGAGAAATTACATTGACGGCACAGGATCCTTCTTCTAAGCCTTGTTGTGTGTTCATTGCGCTGTGCCAAACCTCAGGCCCTCTGGAGGCAAGCCAACACCATAGAGGTCCTGTGACATCGATGTCACAGCTCAGCCCCTGGTCTATGTGGAGCTGACAATGATCTGCACCTAGCCTCTTTAGCCACGTTTTTGTGTGTGTGTGTGTGTTTGAGTTTGTTTGGGTTTTCTCTTTTGCTGTTTTCTCCTGTAAACCAAAACAGTCAATTAGGATCCCCTGCAGCAAGGCGCAAATTACAGTAGTCACAGGGCTGCTACAAACTTCCCTGGTTTCAGCTCAGAGTCGGGGAAGAATGATAAAAACAGAACAGTAACGCATTTTGCAGCCTTCTCTTTCTGGTTCAAGTACCTGTATTAGAAACTAAGCCCTGCATTTTAATCCAGTTGTTGCTGTTGACTCATTTCATGACCCAAAGCTGGTAACTTAAGCACTATGGCTACATATGTAAAAAGGAGATGGTAACAACAGCAGGTGTTTAGGTGTTCAAGAAATTTGATATCTTGGCAAGGTAGTGTTAAGTATTACATGCTGTAGTGGATGCCTTTAAAAACAATGACTGAAATGCTAGTAAGGTGAGAACTTAGTAACACACACTTCAGTCTTTTTGTAATACGGGGGCAAAAAAGTCTTTGTAAACAGCCTGGACAGGTACCTTTTCCTCTGCCCTTCCCTTGGTAGCCTGTCTCTCCACAGGTATGGTTTCCAGTTTCACATAGCTACCAAAAATGTTCAAATCTTTTAAAGATCAAGTCTGACTACACTATGGTGTATACCTCGTCTTTTGTGGTAGTGAAAAGAGGTCATGGCAGGGAAAAAAGTGTGAAATGTCATTTTTCTGTAATGGTGAAAGTAGTCATGGCAAAGGATCTAGGGGTGAGGGTAAATAGCAAATCTGATTAATCAGTAAGGTGATACTGGCAGCAGCAAACAGCCAAACAGAAAACAGTTTGAGCTGCATTTCTGAAGGCATTGTATTACAGAGAAGGGAGGTAATATGCCATTGTTATATTGCTCTAGCGTATCTCCAGGGATACTATATTCTGTTGGGACCCACAAACCACGTTATTAGAAAGGTGTCGACAAAGCAGAATTTGATGAAGCCAAGTGTGATAGAAAATTTAGCTTCTTAAGAAAGATCAAAATATAGAACTTAGGACAACTTGATAAAGGGACTAAGAGGAACTCAGAAATACAAAGTTCTATGAGAACTGAAGGATTTTGATTAAATGGGTGAAACAAAGCTGTACATGGAAGTACAAGTAGGATTAGCTCAACTTAGTTCAGAGCTCAGCAGTGAAGGAAAGGAGATGGCAATGAGCTCTTTTGCACTGTAGAATAGTCTTGCTTTGGAAGCAATATTGAACTTGTGGGAAAAATCTTTGCTCTTGGTAATTACTTTTATATGCAGTTTGACATTGGCAAGGTAGGAATTCAGCGCTAAAAAGCTTTTACATCTCTAATGTGTCAATTTCAAGTTCTTTAGCACTGATTAACCAATATATAGTAAATACATGCTGTTTCGTCTTGTGGATTGCAATGAAGATCAGTCCCCAGATACAGCTGTTGTTTCCTCATTATTCCATGTGGAATATAATTAACATTAGGTTAATTCAAAATTTTGGAAAATTCTAGGATTGCATATATCAGAAATCTGGTTCAAAGCTTGGGTTTTCTTCATGCATGCGTCTAGGTGAGTAGTTTCTTCACACGCTCCTGATCCATTCTCCTCACTTTTCCACTCTAAAAAAAAAGCTAATCTTACCGGGGACAGCACAGGAATCCATGGGACAAAAAGGCCATGTTTGTCATAAAGCTGAATGCTGCCTTCTCGTACTGCCACTCCCTCAGGTGAGGGAGACTGAAACAAAGGCAGCCAATATTTCTGTCTGATTGCTTTTTAAAGGAATGTCTATCCAGCTTGCTGAAGATCTTTTTATCAAAGAAGAAATGATAGTTTATTCCTCTGCAGGGCAAGTCCTTCACCTGCCTAAAGAAAAACATAAAAGGTTGTTGAAACCATGACCTTGCATGTGCCTTTTTATATGCCAAAGATGCATAGTCTATTGCAGATCAGAAGTCAAACTCAAGCAATATACTTCTGAAATCCTTAATGATACAAATGATACAACCTTGTTGCTGCAGTAACAGTAATTCAAGGCTCTTCTATGAGCAGATCTACCACTGGGCTAAAATATAACTGATGAGTAATGTGGCCAGCTTAATGAAGTAGTAGCAACTTGAACAAATGGAATTTCCATTACTTGTTTCCTTCCACTTTAATTTAGCATTGACACTAGTGGTTTTTATTTCGTTTACTTAATGGCTATGCACTCCCAAGCATGCAGTTGTAGCTTTCATGAAGTCAGTTCACTGTAATACAACATGGTCTCCTAGCATATGTGAATTGTTTCCGCTAGTGTAATGTCTCTGACGTAGCTGTGGAAGGACGGCTCTGCTCAGGCTCTGAGACATTTGCTGGAGATGGCAGCACTCTCCTCTGCTGTAGAGCCCACAGAGCCTGGTACCCATCCAGCTTCCCTGCAACTGTTCCCATCAGTCAGCTGGGGACAGCTCTCTGGGGGACCTACTGATCTCTGGACAGCTCTGTTTTGATATCTGTAGAGAAAATGTCACCCTGCTCCTGGAATATGTTTTTTTCTTTAAATGTCACTCCTTACACCAGTGACCTCATCTGACAGCATAGCTTCTGTCTGAACAGAGGGAAGTATAAGCAAGTCATAGATTTTGACATAGCTGGAGAATGTAGGGAAGAAGGCACACCAAGAGAAACAAAATACTGTTATTTGAGCAAACAAAAAATGATTTTTGGAACAGTGTAACAGGCTGTTATGTAAAGCAACTAGAACCTAATCTAAACATCACAGGCTTCTGAAAGCAAGGGGATTGTCTATTAAGTACATACAGTTTTATTTTATCCTCAGTTTTCCTGGAAGGTTTTGCTGAGGTTTGTGCTGGTAGCCATGATGGCACTGTACCTGCTGCACCAGTCCAGTTCCTGGGTTTGCTCTGGATGTTTGACTCGGTGAGAAACACCCATGTCTCTCACCTTTGAAAACAGGGCAAGGTTGAAATAGTCATCTGGGTGCATCACCAGCTTTCTTATTTAGAGGCTGCTTGTATTAAAAGTCTGTAGAAGACAAGTGAGACCTGTGCTAAGAATGTCCCCAGCAAATGACGCTGTGACTATAGCATGAGCTTCTTTACTGTTTGCAGTTCATTATTAGGCACAGAGCTTTCTCCAGGCAGGGAGAGGGGAAACAAAGATGGGAGGGAAAGGACTTAGAGAGGCCTGGAGAAAGAAAACTGTGAAATATTGTTACTCCAAAATGCACCTGCTAATGATAGCGCAGGCACATGAAAGAGCTGTGGTCCTGTTGTGTTGAAGGGGAATGTTGGCCAGGACACTGGCATATCCTCTACACTTACGTTTTAGAAGTGCCAAGCTATGCTGAACATTCATGCAGACACAGACAGAAACCAAAGGAGTAGGAACAAGTGACCTCTGTTTAACATTTCATTCAAATGACAGTGCCCCTAATGAGATTACCACTTTAGTTTCCTAGCACACCACCCAGCCTGAAGGATCTCACAGACCCTTTCAGATGTCCTAAACTGATAAGAAAATGGCTTTTTTTTTTAACACAAATGATTGAAGATTTAAGTATAGGAGGGTAATGTGCACAGAATTCACAGTCCATAAAAACGTAACCTCTTTCATAATACTTTTTTCTGTGATACTATCTTTACTTGTGAAGCAAGGACTTGCCATGTTTATCTTACTCCTGTTTTTATTCCATTCTCCTGAACCCTTGAAATGGAGCCAAGAAAGGGCACTAAAAAACAACAGTGAATTCCTAGGAAAAGGAAAGGAATAGTGCAATGGGAATTTACCTTCAATCTTTTGTGTATGGATTTAAAAAAAAAAAAAAATCCAGTACCAGCATTTAGAAAGAGACCTACTGGATAAACTGGCAGGCCTGACAACTCTGCTGTTTGAAGTGCAACAAGTTAGTTTTGTCTCCTGTCAAAGTAATAATCCAAACATCTCTGGTTTGGAATCTACCTGCTAGGGTAGGTTCCAAATGCCCTCGAGGTATTTGCAAGACATCAGAAACCCATTTTCTTTTCAAGCTGTGTGTTGCTATCTGCGTTGATTTTGGTTTTGGCCAGTTCTACTGTCTGAGTGCAACTTTTACTCAAATCCATGTGAATTGCTGTGATTTAATTTGGACCTCTGACTAAAAAAATACAGTTATGTGGTTTAGCCTAGTGTCTATGTGGAACATATAATTATTCCCTTGTACAAATGGCTTTTTTGCCACTGTGGATACTAAACAAACACTTCTATTGCCTCATGGTTTTGAAAAATTATTGACCATCTCCTCTCAGATAAAGACTGGGGCCCTGGTAGTGTTTGCTCTCTGCTGTTTCACCATCAGTTTTTCTATTGCGTTTTAAGGTAGGTGTATGGACGGTGACCTATTATCAGCGTTCAAACTGAGCTACCTCGCTCTAGTGCATTATGTGGTTTTGGTTGTCTTTTTGATTATCAGAGTAGAACTCATGCTTTTTTTTTTGCCTTAACATAATGGGAATTTCTTTGTAACTGGAGGATAATGGCAGGGATGCTGTGGAGATACAATAGAGTGGTTCTGGAGGTCCTGCACATATTAATGACTTGAAAGGCGTGAGTGTTATTTAATGTTTATAGCTTTATCCTGAGAGCAGAAGGTTTTTATTTGTATCTGTAGTTCCGCCAACAGCTTCTCCCCTTCCCTCTTGTTCTCTGTATTTTAGCTATTCCCAATCTAAGGCAGAAATGCTATCCAGCGTTACTGAACAAGGATTATAAAGTTTTATGGAACACCTAACAACTGGAATATAAACTATGAAAAATCAAAGAATGAATTAAGGAAGCAGTTCTTAGCCTTCCACTTAAGTGTTGTGCCTTTAGAAGACTTGTATTGAAATAATGAGACAGGGATGTAGTGAAATTATGTTTTTGCCACAGAAATTAAGTGCTGATTAGAAATAACCCATAATACCTCTATCTGTATTCAAAGAGAATAAATTTTAATTTTCCCTTGAGAAAGCAAGGGCTATGGAACCAAGAACCAAACATGAAGTTGTGGGTTTTTTTGTGATGCTAAGTGCATGTAGTATATACTTTTTTAACTTTTTTTGGTGCCTTTCCTTCTACGTATGGAAAGATCTACGTAAAAAGAACTTGTTTGTAGTACGTTATATATATCACGGTGCAATAAACATATGTTCTGAAGCAGAAGTTACAAATGGCTGTGTAGTTGTTAACAGGTTAGTAAAGAGATTTGGGTGTTTGGGATTTTAGCATGGGATTTTGTTTGCTTGATTTATTATAAAATGTGTTTTGCCCATAAAGTAACTGAGCATGAAGAGGGGCTTGAGAAGCCTAGAAAGATCTATCGCCTTCCCTGGGGTCTATATTAGACCTCTGAGTCATGAAGTCTTTGCATAGTAGGTGTCTGGTTACAAACCTTTTATGGCCCCTACTCAGCTGGGATATCAGCATCTGCATTATAGCTCCCATCTATTCTTAGGTGATATCCCAGCACGACTGAACAGGCAAGGCAGAAAGAGAATTGCTTTCGTTATATAAAACTCTTCCCTTTTCTCATTCTGTTTTTTCACACTTTCTCTGTGTACCCCATCCTTCTGTTCTGCAGTGCCTTGTTGCTGCCTTGTGAAAGAGGTACAAAATGGCTTACAGCGTGACTCTGAATGGACCTGGACCATGGGGTTTCCGACTGCAAGGGGGCAAGGACTTCAACATGCCCTTGACCATCTCCAGAGTAAGTGAGCAAAAAACCTTCACTGAGCTTGTTTAGGTTGGAAAATAGCAGTGAACTAGTTATATGTACACTCTGACCTGGCCTAGCAAAATAGAGCATCTTTGCAGCTAGGTCTGAATAAAGAGAATATAATGTGGACTTCAAATATACCAGTTCAAGGTACAACCTGGCATTGGTGATGCCTCAGGAAGACAGTTCTGGTTAGCATATTTTTAAGAGTGACAATACTGTCTCTTTTAAATAAGCTTCCAGTTCTATTTTGTACTGTGTTGTCTCTTTTTCTGCGGATAGGGGCCTCACTAGTGCTGTCTATTTGGGGGGAAGGGAGTAGAACAACTATGAATGGGAATATAAAATTATATTTGTAGAAAATAAACATGTAACTGCTTGTAAATTCATGAAGTCTAGTTGTTAAAACTGGACAAAGATAGGGATACATGTCCCGTCTTTTGGGGGGGAGCAATAATTGGATGAAAATTAGACATGTCAAGCAGAAGACTAAATAGTGCTTAAAACGTGGTCTTAAATTATGCAGAAGCCATCCATTTGCAGCTGACAAACAGCATGTGATTTAATAATTAATTACCTGGTGTATCTGTTGATTACAGATTAGTCCATTTATTTCCTAGCCATCTTTTTGCGTTTTTCTCCCTAAGAGCAATATTTTAAAGTGTTGCAGTGGAGTGCTCTTATTACCTGAACTAGCTCAGTTTCTTAAAAGTTTTTAACGTTGGATGGGTTTCAGGAGATTTGTAAGCGTTTCCTTTTACCTACCTGTCTCTTATCAAACTAGATAGTTCTGTGTAACTTCTGGTTTGGGAACTCTGCTTTCTACTACCTCTTGCAGCATCCTCCTCCTTTTTTTTTTTCCCCTTTTTTCTTTCTGACAGTCTCAAATCTGTTCCAGAATGTTCAGATCTTTTTAGAGACATCTTGGTTCTTCCATCAGTCACCTGCAGAAGGCTTATTTTGCAGTGCAATGACAAGAGAGGTTACTTATGTAACAGTGTTTAAAAAGAATACCAGAATGATTTAATCAGACAAGAAAAAAAAAAACGCAAATAAAAGGTCTGCTCCACTGCAAAAAAAGCCACCTACACTACTTTGAAAACTGTTTTTGTCACAATGAAAAAATACAGTCTGTTAAGTTGTGCACACCAAATTGATAGCCCTGCAATAATCATGATTCAAAGTTATCAGTGAGCTGAAATCTTAACTACACTATTTCATATGCATACTGTAAAGCTCTGCATTATTTGATCTCCCTTATTCTTATGCACAATATTCCTTTCTCTGAAGATAGAGCCGCATTTAGCTAATACTAAGTCCTATGAGATGAGAGGAACTTTTCATAACCGCTTTTGCAGAAGCCGTATAATAATTGCAAAGAAGGCTGTTCTGTCAGTGTTAATAAAAACAAACAAGCAAAAAACAACCAAAAAAACCCCCTGCCCACAAAAATAAACTTGCTTCATAAACTTATACTAATTTCACCATGGTAGATAGTTTTGGTATTTCTTTCCTTATCCCACCCAAGGTCAGTACAGAGATGTGCCAACACATTTCTGTAGGCATTTTCATGACACTTTGCAGCCTGCGCTGTATGGTGTTGATTATTTTTTTATAAGTAATTCAGTCATTCCTAGAGGCTGTCAGTCAAGGACTGGGGTTGTGGCACTTGCACTGTGTATGACACAATCAGAAATGAAAAACCAGTTGTTTCACAAAGAACCCATTGTCTCAGATTATAATCTCTTAAAGTATACTCAATATGGCCAAAGGCTATATGATTCTCATGGGGCTTTCGAGAGCGTATGACGGGCAGGAGTGAATCTGCAATGGCTGGATTCCCAGAGGTGTGAAGGAATTGCCTCTTCACACAGCTGGCTGCATTTCCAGCAGTAGAAGTGTCAGAAAGCACTGTTAAATGTTTTGAACTCTTAACTCTTTCCCAGTGAGGCCCAGTTTTTAGCTGGGAGCATTGCTTTGGGATTGGATTGGATTTTGTAGCCTGCCTTAGAGGGGAAAAGCAGGCATGCAGAAATGAACATAGCCTCTTTCAGGGGGAGCTGGAGTAGGAATGCCTGCTGGTTGTGATATTTTTTAATTGGAACACAGTGTAATACATGGCTTTTGATGATGCTATTCTTAGTCTATTTTTTTTCTTTAGCATCTTTCACATAAATATATCACCAAACAGATCAGATATTCCCCTATCAGCAATTTGCAGTTATAAGTGAGTTGAGCTGTGAATTTAGCCGTAATTGCAATCTTACCATGGGGGAAAAGGAAAGCTGTGCTTACATTCTCAAGATATTCTTGGCGGGGAGGGGGGGAGGGAAGATAACTGTGAGGAAAATCCCCTTCTTGGGAAGGGCACACAGCTCTAAATGGTGCCGGTGGATGCCGTACACTTATCTATGGAATGGTTTTGATCCACAGGTGCCCTGAGATGGGATTAGACTTTCTATGTGCCAGATGAGTCCTAAACCCCAAACACTTCAACTTAAAGGGTCTTATAATTGCTTTTAATACCAGATGTGCTATGGCCCTTTTGCCTACATATGGGTAGTATTCCTCTATGCAGGCAGATAGGGTTTACATGCAGACGTGCTCATTATACTCTAACTGCCCCCAAGCAGTAAGACCGTCTGTGGGTGGACCACAGAGAACAAAAAGATTCATCCTTTTTCATGGAGGCTCTGTGCTCTTCCGTTATGCCGCAAGTCATGCCGTGAGAGAGTTGCCTCTGAGCTCCTGAGAAAGATGACTGCAACAGTCTACCACACCCATCTGTAGTCTTATGCCTGCATGTTTCCAAGGACCTTCCTGAAAGGGGAAGCTAGTGTTGTGCCAGTATGAAGCTAGCCCACACCTAGACATAAAGTGGGCACCCTGGAATTAGGAACTAGAGCTGTGGTTTAGCTGTCTGTTGACCTGCGTTCTGTCAGCCAGCCCCATACCGTTCCCACTCAGCTTGCACTTCTCCACCTGAGAAGCAGGGGAGAAAACCGGAAGGTCTTTGAAGCCTACTGACAAAAGATTGTGGCATTGCTAATGCTTCTGTTCAGGAAAATGCCCTTAAAACAGTGTGCAAGGAAGGGAATTACTCAGAGCTGCTTGGCACTACAGTTCCATTTTAAAGGACTCATTTTAAAGGACTGTTTAAAATGCTGAGACATTGTATTTTCTTCCCTTCAGGTAGGTCCAGGTGATCAGCTCACTGCTGAATAGTCAACAGCATATGACACAGGAGTCACAGTCAGTCAGCTGGGTGACAGGTGAAGATGTGTTCCCCTCAAATGGATTGTTCTGCTTATCTGTTCTTTATCTAAAAATAAGTGCCTGACTAAAGTAGTGGGGTGGGGACAGGAAAAGAGGAGACAAAAACAAGTGGAGAAGAGTTAAGGTCACTCTGCAGCTTTCACACTCCTTTAATAATGGGATTAGAAAATGATCTGGAAAGATTTTAAAAATATTTTTCCAGTCCACACCCTGCAGACTGTCCTACCCTCTAGAACAAATTCTGTCATGAGATCTCATGGGCAGGTAGCAGAGGTAGGAAAACAGTATTGACAGACTCTTAGTAAAGCTGAGCATCTGTCAGTCCTACTGAAATGAATGAGACTTGCAGGTTGTTGGCAATGCTAAGAGCTGTCACTAGTGGTGTGATCATATGCATAAATCTGGTCTTTCCAAATTGATGTGGGCAGCAAAGCAGGTTATTTTCTCCTAGTGCTTGCATGAACTGTTTGGAAGCAAGTAGAATTCATTAATTTTATAGACCTAATACTCTGTAAGAAGGCTTTTAGGCATAGTTAATTATCTAAGTGCCGTGTTGCCGTGTTACCCAAGATGGTACGATTGTACATGGATGGACGCAATAGCAGAGCCTCTTCATATATATGTGAATGATTATTGCTGAACAGCAAGCTTTACTAGTGAGACAGACTAGCTTGCAGGTGATGCAAAGAGCTGAAAGGTATGCAAAAATTATCATCATCTGACATGGCAGAAATATTATCCAGAACAGTGCAGTAACTCACGACTGGTATATTCACTCTGTGATAATCCATACAGTTTTGTATTTCCTAATAGAGGGTTTTTTTAATGTTTCCTGGGTTCCAAATCAAAAGCCAGATCCTGAAGCTGAAGGAGACAGTGTTTAAACAAAACAAAAGTGTTAGAGAACTATTTTGGCTTTATTCTATTAAGTGAGGAAGAAGTTGAAATCTGGTGACATAAGCGCAGTGAGGGGAAATGGCAAACACTAATAGGAAGAAAATGAAATTAGCTTGATCTGTATACTTATTCTGATACAAGCAGCCTGAGACAGCTTTTTGGAGGTAAAAAAAAAAAAAACTATTCTAGCATTTCACAGTCCATGTCTCTGGAGGAGCAGGAAAGCTTTTCTCATATTTGTTGGGTCTTTCCTTTTACCAGCCTCTTTTCCTGATTACTTCCTATCTCTCCTCGACTCCCTAGCATACTTACGTCAATCTCTCACTGTGACTGCGTTTCCTTTAGAGGAGCTAAGTGAGAGTATTCATTTCCTGTTGGCCTTACTGCATATAGGGTATCAGTGCCTTACAACAGGCAAGTGATGGGTGAAGGGAGTCCGTCTTGGCTTTTTTCTTCTATTCTTGAAGGCACGGGAACCTCAGATTATCTAGGTCAGGCACTATGCATTCTGCAACTGTCATTTGGATGCCCATGTGGTGCTGTACATAAATTGTAATCAGAAGAGTACCTGTATTGACTGAACTGAAGAAATTTAAGAAGTTCCCTTGAAATGCTGGTTCCACATCACCTGTTAAGCATCCATCTCTGGTGAATCGAACTATAGCTACAACTGCAATTTCGAGATGTTTTGTTTCATCTCCAAATGTGAAGTCCTTCACAATACTAAAAGCCATAAATTAGTATTTATAATAGTTGATATTCTACAAAACTACACAGGTAAGTCTCATGTCCTCTAAAAGCCTTCCTTTTCAACTACTATTCAGTAGAGATGTTTCCTTTTTCCCCCAAAACTCAAATGACACTGAGTCAACTTCTGAAAGGGGGAGTGAGCCATTTAATGTAATGACCATCTTACGTCTAGATAAGCTGTAGTAATTTCTTATGCATGGGTGGTTTCACATTCTTCCAGTCTTCTACAATTTAACTCAAAATAGTTCCTTGTGAGAGGAAGATGAAATACTTCCAGGCCAACTGTTAAGAATATTCCAAAGCTTTCCTATATGTTGTTGATAAAACAACTGTTCTGTGGGCATCAGCATTGCTTTGGGATAATCTACTTAATTTGTAGATCACTTCTTGAGCAACAGGGTCACCCCGTTCAAAGTTATAGCATTCTGAATTTTATTACGTGCAGCCGTTTGTTACATGTACGGATGTGTCAGTATCATAAGAGAATGCTATTACTTTAGATGGTATCTTTGCTTTCAAACTAATTTGCAAGCCAATTCTGGTATGTTTACAGTCACAGTTATCAGAAATGATTGCATTTCTATGACCCTGAACCCTACAAGTAACTCCTAAACCTCCTGATTTGGTATTGTTTATTTGAGATGTTCCAGTAGTCAGCATCTACACTATAAATAACAGTTCAGTATATAGGGAATTTGTATGATATGGTTGCATCTCTCATCAAACATGAGTGGCATGTGTATGTTGGACAAGGAAGGAGGGAGCAAATTCTCTAGTTGCATTCTTTTTAAATAATATTTATTGGGCCAGAGAAAGAGATGGATTCTGGGGCCTGGGGATTAGAACATCCCTGGATACTGGGGACTCGATTCAAGTCTCGGCTTTGAATAAAGCAGAACAGGTTTAAATTTGGCTGTGCAGGTGGTCTAAGAGGTAAGGCATTAGTTATTCTGAGGTAGGCAACATTCTTTGTCTTGATCAAAAATACTGTATCAGGTCTGAAGAGTAATCCCAAAGGATGTTTCACCTAAGCCGCTAACACTTTAAGAGAAGGTTTGATTTCAACAAATACCTGATTTTTGTAATACAAAGCAGTTCCAGCACAAGATGTACTATTTTTTCCTTTCTGGTTAAACAATCATTATATGAGAAGCTTTTGTTTTCTTTCCTTGCAGAAAACATTCTGAAAAATCCATGCAGCTTGTTGTTCTATTTTTAAACTCAGGATTTTTTGGGGAAGAGTCCTTTTATTATTATTTTTATTTAAATCTTAGCATCATAATGCAATGTGATTTGAATGCATGTACTGTACTCGACCAAATAACTTTCACAAAGGATACAGAGTTAACTACAGCTCTTGGTCAAATTATTTCTCCTTTAAATCAAGTGTGTGCTTGGAACTGAAAGGCAGCCCCTCTTATCTGTTTGTGTGATTAAAGTAATCACTAAATACCAAGCTCACTGCTGAAGGCCAGAGGTATATAAGGAGTATTTTGTACTCTGCACAGTATCTGTGCAGGTATCATGCATAGCTCTATTTAAGGTTCTGTTTCTCAATTTGAATTTCAGGAGAAACATTTAGCCCTGTTAGAATATAGGCCAGATTATTATGAATAATGGACTGTAATAGCTGAAGTACTGGCTTAAATGATGTTACATCATCAAACCTGCCGCTCTGACTATTCTGACACATAATACATAACCAGTGGGTTTGAAGCCCTTTCTTTAGTTCACCTGCTAAATGCAGCTTTTTTCTTTGGGGTGTGATTGTATCTGAATCATTAATGCTTATGTGGCATTATCTGTGAAAAGAGCTCAGTGTATGAAATAATTGGGCTGAATGGCATCTATGCAATTACCAACTCAGTTATACTGTAAGTATTTCTTGGTGCTAGCTTTACCACTCATACCAAAAAAACACTCCATAGTGACTTCGCTTTCTTTCTTGCAAAAGGGAGGGGAACATAACCCTTCCCTTGAACAGGAGGTGTAGTGTTAACTGTGAGAAACTGAAAAGTTCACAAGTGGGGATAACCATAGTTATTGTGTCTTTATGGAGGAGGAGGAGGTGGTTTCTTAACCTAAGGAAACAGGTCCACAACTGAAATGAGTTAAGTTAATTTTTTTCTTGTTTTAACTTTTAACAGTGTTCCCTGGCAACTGGATATTCTGGTCTGGCAAACTGTTCAGCCTTTGACCTGGAGTTTATTTAGTTGAGAATATAGTTGATGTAGTATTTCAGGAAGTCCTCAGATTTACTTAATTATTATTGAAGTTAATAATTTTGCAGATCCTTTAGAACTAGTAAATACAGCAGTATGTAACCATTAAATTATGAAATTAAAGCTGCTGAACTGTTAGTGCTTTATAATTAATATGCACAATAAGCTTTTTTCAGGTAGAACTTTTTATTAGTGTCTGATGTCTGAACTCAGTAAATGGCTGTCTTCATAACACAGCAGATAACCATGTCATTAGCTCTATTCTGAATACATTATTGCAAAATGTTCTCCAGCAAGTGGAACACAAAGAGGGAAATTAGCTCTGCAAATACGTTAACATTAACTTTCCATACTAGCAACAGCAATTCCCATCTGGTAACTTTTGTTGTCTAATTAGTACCATAAAGAGTATGTTATTTTATAAGTCTAGAAAATGTGGGTATTTAAAACAAACAAACAAAAAAAAACCAACAAACCTTCAGTAGCACTCTGAAAGTATCAAAATGGTGTACAAAATGTAATGGTCGTCTTTATAATCTAGCATTCATAGTGGACTGGAGCTAGCTGAGAACACAATTTGATATAGCTGATTTCTTTTGTGTGTAACTAGAAGTTTCTGCACATAGGTACCTGAGATGCCACCATTTTAATGCATAATGTAACTTAAATAGTGTCCAATATAATATGAGAAGCTGCTTTTCTTTTTTCACTGGGTTTTGTTGCAGGAAGAGCTCGATGCTCAATGTGCAGGTAAGTTATTAATCCCCATTGAAAGATTATAAGGAAGAGGAGGGGAAGGACGAAAATTTTTGCTGAACATGGTAAAAATCAATACTTGCAAGCCTTGAGGAAAGATAAAACAGTGTCTGGCAGTGTCAGCTATGGTATGCTTTGAAATGAATAATGCTAATTGAAAAAGGATGGCTTATACAGCATGTTAAAGGGCTGTTTCTTCTGTACTAATGTAATTAAAGCCTTAATAAAAAGGTTACCTGAGAGCAAAATCTCAGAATAGGCTTTTTGTTACAATTGTCTAAGTTTTTAAATCCTAATTTGATAAAAGTATGTTATGATACTTAATAAATGGCACTTCATAAAGAATTTCATTCTTGCCAGTACAGAGTGAGGACAAGGATGATAAAAAGTGTGCTGTTCAGTCACATTGTGTTGACCCATAATTTACATAATATCATATATTTAAAAGCAAACAGGTATCACCTGTCAAAATGTGCTGCATAGATGAGAAAAAAAAAGATGTATTTTACTTAGCTGCTATCATAACTTAACGGCCTAAGTGAAATAAAACCTTGATCATATGAGCCATCAGCCTGAAGCTGGCCCTGAAGCTTAGTCCAGCCCTACTGTTGGGTATCCTTTGGAACAGTCCTAAAAACTTTCATTTTCAGGTCCATGAAGAGTATTTTTTTTCCCCCGAGATGTGAAGCTTTCTGTGTTCTGAGAGAGTTCAGGAACAAGACCATCCAGCTCTTATTTATAGGGGGAAGAAAGAACTTATTTTTTCCACCCACTGACTTTGAGTATAAGCACTCTGTGTTTTTTGGAATTAGGTACCCTGAAAATAATTAGTTTCCAGCTTACAAATGGCTCCAGATTACATCTTGAACGTGCTTCATACAAAGTGACTCTTCTTTTTGTTAGCAGTGGCTAGGAGCCATTTTTCCAGAAAGTTAATGAGATCTTGCTCCTCTTTTAGGAAGATGTAATGGGTCAAATGTCTTAAAGGCGTGCAAATCCCCTGGCAAGTGTAGAGTTACTTTCTGCACCTCCCACATGCGTAGCTGCTGTGGTGATCATCTATGCCACAGGTGTTCAGTGCCTGGATACTGTGCATAAATAGGTTTTAACCTTTCCCCAAAATCCTTCCAAATAGACTTGATTTGTAGCAATAGCAGCTGAGGATTAGGAGGAACTCAGCCTTTCATATGCTTGCACCATATCCCCTCCTTTCCCTTGCTAAGAGTCTGAATTCCAGCTGCTGGGCTATTTTGACTCCCTCACTTGGTTAGCCATATTCTCATTAAAGGTAACAGGCTTAAGGGCACGCACTTACTTTAAACAATTTATGGCTCTTCAGTTTAAAGCCAGCATTAGTGACAACTAGACTTTGTGGCATGAAGAAAAATAACTGTAAGGCATTGTAGTCCTTATTATACCTGGTTAGGTTGCCGTGCACGCTTTTCAGAAGCCTCTGTGGGATTCTCTTGCTATATTTAAAGCATCCTGTAACTTAGGAAGCTATTTTGAATTGGAATGAATGCTACATTTACCTCAAGCTTCTGGAATGGAACATGGTATCCAAAACTCCAAAAATACTACATGTAACCCCAGATTCTGGTACATAGTGCCAAATCAGAATGCTCTGGTATTAGGGTGAATTTGGGCTGCCTTTTCTTGATCGTGGGGGTCACTGGGACCATCCTGTTCTATTTGAGAATGTCAGCATTCTCTCCTTACCCAGTCATAGCTGGTTCAAAAATGGCCAAGGGCAGTTGGTACTGCCCTTGAGAGAAATAGGCAGCCAAAACAAGATGTTCTCTTTTATCAAAGTTGGTTAAGATTAACTATTCTAGGAAATAAATGGATAGTCTTTCCGCTAATTTTTTGACAGGAATTGCAAAATACAAGTACCCTCCTGACCTACTGTCAAAATTGCTTTCCTGTCTGGAAGATTCTTGTCTCACTTCTTTACTTAAATTATCTAACAAATTATTCAAGATTAAATCCTTTTGCCAATTGTATGGGATGGGGTGGATGAGAATCTATTATGTGTCTGCTTTGCTTTCTTGATGACAAGAAGTGGTCAAAAGTCTGTAACTGTCAGGGCTTGTTTGAACAACAACAAATCAAACCTATTTGAACAGTTTAATTGCCTACTGCTCGGTACTGCTTCTTTTCAGTGTAATATTTCTAAAATTAAAATATGTGCTGTGTTGGCATATAGTTGTCAATAGTTCAGGATGAGTGTGCGGAGTTGTGGGTAGCAGGCTGTTGGAAGTAAGCCTTTGATGGAGAGAGCTTATTAGGGTGCCAGAATTGTTTGGCTGTTTCATCCCTGAGGCATAGCAAAACTATCTTCTCTTTTGAGGGAGGAACTATCCCACACTTGAGAACTGTATGCCTTAGTTGTAGCAGTTGGCTGCAAGGACAAGGGCTGATATTGCTGTGGTCTGTGGTCATGTGGGAGACCCTTAATGTTGGCTCTTGGCATTCATCCTTGCTCTATGTGGGATGGTGCTTTGCTGTCTTCTTCCATACTCCTGGGATGCTGATGTGGGCTTTCTCCTCCGCCTGCCTTTCCTTGCTGTACCCCACGCATTCTTCCTCCTTTGGAGTCTGCCATCCTTTCTTTGCTCCCAGCTTTCGATGATATTCAGATTAAGTGCGCTGTGAGTGAAGAAGTAAAGAGATGAAGGCTGCATTTGAAAGTGAAAGTTACAGACGCTTCCACAAGGTGTTATTATTTCTTAAAGAACAGTGAAGGAAAGAGAAAGAATATGCAGGATGTAAGGGTGCAGGAAGGAGATGCCTAAACAGAGTACTTTATGGGGGTTCACAGCTGCTCTGTATGTAGCTGTGGGCTTTTCTATTTCTCTGATTACATGCGTTGCTGTATTAAATAGTCATCTTCACCCTATGTTGGGGAACCCAAGCTGCAACTAATATCAATATAATTTCTGTGTTGAGAATAGAGTATATCTCCACCGAGAATTCGCAGGAAGGAGATGCCTAAACAGAGTACTTTATGGGGGTTCACAGCTGCTCTGTATGTAGCTGTGGGCTTTTCTATTTCTCTGATTACATGCGTTGCTGTATTAAATAGTCATCTTCACCCTATGTTGGGGAACCCAAGCTGCAACTAATATCAATATAATTTCTGTGTTGAGAATAGAGTATATCTCCACCGAGAATTCCTGGAAGAGACTTTCCTTCCTTTACAACCACACATCCTATGGCCCACAAAATGATGTTTTTGTCCTGCTCACCAGCAATTCCCTTTTCCCTTTTCTGTGCTTACGTTTCTGCAGAGCTTTGCTTCCTCACCCTGAAAAATGTCATTTTAGACTAATCTCCAACTTTTTCTCTGAAGAAAATATGCTGAACATAGATAGTAGGACACATTAATCTTCTTTTAAAAAAAAAAAAAAAATACAAGCAGATAGTGGTTGTGAACATTTCTGCAAGTTCTTCATGGCAAAACATGGGAATATGTGCATCTTTTCTAAGCCCATGTTGTATCTTCTGAAGCTAACTTACTTACTTTATTGAATTTCTAGAAAACATTCTGTAGGTGATCTAAAGAAATATAAAGAAATAGGCAAGTGAGCGAAAGAGTTTAAAAAAAAAAAATCTGCCCTGCAGAGTAACAGCAACAACAAGCTCGTGTGGAAAATGTGCCCTGTGAAGATGTGCATGTGTGTCCTAAATGCCAGTGGAAAGACCCCAATGACTCACATCAAAAAGATCTGGATCTTCAGCTCACACAGATCTAGTATTTCTTCTTTTATACAATATGATAACATATTTCTAGCTTTGGGACTCCAAGGTGAATAAAGTGGAGGAAAAAACAAAGCAGAATATACCTTTTGTAAGCTCTATAGAATTTGTGAGTTAATTCAGTTTTAATTTCAGATGAGTTTCATCTAGACCCAATTCTAATTCCTTTCCTAGTAAGAATGGGAAGAGGTCTAAGGATTGATAATTTACATGAACAGGGTTGCTTGCTGGCCGGATGAATATGAAGTAAAGAGCCATTGGTTTTTCCCAGTGTGTGTGACTTGTCATAGAGGTTATCCCAGCTTGTGGGAACATTCCTGGCAACAGAAAAAAACAGTGATCATCACTTCCACAATACTGAAGACATATTTGCAGTATGATTGACATGATGAGGAGGTGGTATATCATTTCTTTGCACATCAAGGGACTGGCAGCGAATGAAACCAAAACTAGAACTTAACTGCTTTATTTATCCCTTGAACAGGTGCAGTAAAAGCAGCTGCAATAAGATCTTTTATACATTCCACCCATGATTCCCTGGAGTTCAAGTGTCCTAAAGACAACCTGGAAAGGAGGCAGGACACTCTTGTACAGTATTATATTTTATAAGTACAGTGTGAGATGCTGATTCTTCCCATGGGAAAGGAATTCAAAGCTGGATCTAAGTTTCATGCCATTTAATGTTATGGGTAGATGTCTTATTCTCTTGCCACTCTGAGTGTTTAACTCAATTACTTAATTTGGTCTGTAACTTTTTTTGTTTATTAAAGCTTTTTATAGGCCAGGAAACCGCACAAAGGAGTAGTTTTAATATAATTTAACAATTACAATTATTTGCCTTATTAACTGGACATTTGATGAGTTATATCTGAGGAAAGCATTGCTAAGAGGACTTATAAACAGTATTACTTTTTTGTCTACATCAAGTCTTGATCCTCCTCCACTGGTTTTGCAGAAGTTGGATTGGGTCCTAACGTTAAATGCATCTCCAAGCTTAGGAGACCAAGGAAGAGCTCTTGCCATGTAATTGATTGTTAAACCTCTTTGTTCAATGTGTAGATAAAGGGTTTAGGAATAAACTTTCCTTGTTGGCATTTAATTTTAGAACATCCACAGTGAACGTTCTGGCCTGGATGCCAGAAGTCCTTAGTTTTAATCTTCCTCTGGAGTATCTGCTCTTGGCTATTGTCTGAGAGTAGTGGCTGTCTAGCCCATACGTCCACACTAGTATGAGACTGTGCTGGGGTATACTAATGCTGTAAAGAGAGATGTGTAGAAAATACTCACTAAAATATTATCTTTTTTCCACTGCAGACAACCCAGTTTTACAATAACAAAATATGGATTAGGAACTAGCAAGAAAAGCCCCCAAATTGCCAAAGTGTCTCTGAAAAAAAGAGAGGGTGCACGCCATCTTCCGAAGCTGTTCATATCCTCCCACCATTGCTACAATTACATTAATGTGATACTCAGTAAAAATTAGTTTTCTCAGTGCGTCATAAGAGAAAAGCATTTTTCTGGCTAAATTCTAATGCCCTACAAGAGCTGATGGTGACCACCTTGAAGAGGTGAAGTTGAAATATCTAATTGTTTCTTAATATTTGAATATTTTCATATATTTATTGAGTAAAGCCATAATATTAAAAGCTCCAAATCCCTACGTTTATTTCCTTTAAAAAAAAAAAAAAAAAGGAAAGAAAGGAAATACGAAATCAAGTAAAAGCATGTTTGTTTAGAAAGATACCAAATCCTGATTATAGATGAAGAAGGCAGTGACTTGCAATGTCCTTGATACATTTTTAGTTGAGCTTAGTTTTACATTTTTGGTTGGTATGCAAGAAGTGTTCTCCCTGTTTTCCCTCCTGAATGCATACAGCCTGTGACTTGTGTATTTATCTTTGGATACAAATGGCCTATAGAAAAATCTCTCCTCTTTTTCTGTGTGCCTGTGATGGAACAGGTGCTCATGATATATATAATAATATATATATATAGCCTTTCTCTGTCATTTATCACACCATGACTTACATTTTGCTCAGTTTATCTTGCTTTGCTACCAGAATAAGTAAAAATCTAGGCTGTTTTGATGGTATCTTTTTACTTTTTGTCCAGTTTCATTCCTTTAGTATTCAAGAACATGGAGACTTGGATTTTTCTCCCAACTGTAGTGCTTTATTTCTTTTTGCTAACCTTTTTGCATGCCTTGCCTAGTTAGACAACAGTTTTGATGGCTGTGGATGTTTTCTTCTTGGATGAATCTGCAAAACTTGTCCAACAGGCTCAGCATCTTCAACTGAACTTTTGCGCATTACTGTGACACCAAGGACAAATAGCCATTGGTTTGACTATGCCTCTTGACACTTTCCTCTTTTCCTCTGGTGGTTTGTTTCACTTTGTATTGCAAACAGGTTGCACTGTGACAATTCTCAATTTAATTAGATAATATAACAGAGTGTGCCACGGCCTCATGTTTAAGAAGAGCTGCCTATAAGCTGCACTTAAAAATTGACAGTATGAATCTTAACCTCTGCTTAGCTTTGAAATACGGCTTTCACTTCCTGTAATGCCTGACATTGTCTTGAAATTTATTGTCTTTTTCCTTTCTATTCTTACCTCTGACACCTCCATCTTCTGGTTTTTATGGCTAATTTTCATTGCAAAGACTAGTGAAAGAGAGAGAGACTAGGACAGGTCTTTATTTTTTGATTGAAATATACTTTGTCCGTTTTGTGATATGAGAATATCATGTTAAAGATGACTTGGTATCCTTTTTGCTATCTTCACTCCAACCCACTCTTATCCTTAGTCTTACCATAAACATACCTGTTTATATCCTCTAAGTAGAAACCCAAGTAAGAAGTAACTACAAGACTGGACAAACTGCACGAATACTGGAAATGCAGGCATATATTCCAAGATAGTGAGGTTGTTAGCAAGCTATGTATATACTAATGGGTATCTAGGATGCATGTGAAAATGACTGGTAACTTTTGGTATCCCCATCTTTCACTATCAAAGCATTTGGCAATATACTGCTAGAACTGGGATGCATATTGAGGTTTAAGTTTGGATTGAGTAATGTCAAGAGAAATGCCGGGGTCAAGTGTGAAAGAAGAGAGAGCACTGTAAGCCTACATACTGGCATAGGACCATAAGGAAGACATTTGAAGTCTTGCCTTGCAGCTATCCTTCTATAACAATCTTCCCACTCTAATGAACACGAGATTAATCTATTTTAATTTAAACAAGGAAGTTGGAAGCTTAGAGAATAAATAGTGCTGCTGCCACTTCAGTGCTTGCTCACAATATTTACATTGGGGTTTAGAACAAAGATGATTTATTTTGTGTTGATCTATATGTTATTTTAAATAAGTTTTGATGTTAGTAGCAAGAAGGAATGTTCCCCAGTAGGGGTAAAAAAAAAAAAAAAATTCTCAATAGTGTGAGAAATGATTGGGCCTTTAAAGAACCAAAGCTATTCAAGTCATAAAAGTTTAGGTAGAATATAATTAAAGAATTCTTTCGGTTTCGCATACTTCGGACTGAATACCAAGTCTCTGTGACATGCCCAATTCCAAATGTCAAATCTCCTCTTTTTTTTTTTCTTTTTTTCTTAGTTTTATCAAAGTATGAAAGTATTGTCTAAGTGGGATGCTATTGTTGGCAAGCCTTTGATGGACAATCCTGGAATTTCATTGCAGGAGCCATGACTTCTGTTTTATCTGAAATCTCACTGGCTCTTGATGACAGACAAACTCTGTTTTTAGCATTGCACTGAAGGTCAGGCAAATGACTGGTTTCCAAATAGAGGAACTGAAGATACTGGAACAGATTTATTCCTGGTATAATTCCACTAGTTCTGTGAAGTTACAAGGGAAATATATTTGTCAAGAGAGCCTTATGAGTTGAAGGATCATACTGCTATTCTCAATCGCTTGTGTATAAAAGGAGGTTGGAAAAAATTTAATTTAACGTAAAGTTAAAATTCCTTCTGTAAGAGAAATGCTACACTCACTAAGATAAGTGTAATATTTTTAGCTGGTATAAACCAGCATAACTCCATTAAGGAGACTGAACACCATAGAATGTGGTCTTTTTTCTAATATCTGAGAATCTAGCTCTAATCAGAGATGAGGTTGAGGTTTTCTGGCTGTGTATATATTTTAGGGTTAATCTAGGAAATGTGTATGCTGCTTAGGCTGCTTTCCTAGTGGCATTTGGGATGATTCCATTATCCTTCACAGATCTTTAATTTTAGCTACAGTTTTGGCATACCTCAAGTCTTTAAACTGACTATCAAGGAGACTGGTTAGGTATTTCACTTCATTTTTACAAGTTATCTGTGACCTTAATTCATATACAAAGCAATAAATTGATTTTGCAGATAGATCAAGAAAAGTCAGTAGTAATTTGTGAAAAGGAAAACTAGATACTACCGTGTCATTGCTCAGGTATTAGGAAAGGAATAATCAACATCTTTTTAGAATGACATTGCAAAGGCCAAAACTACTAGAAGCTGCAAAAAATTTCTTGTAGGAGAAACTTTGTTGCACGGATCACTACGACATTGACTGTTTCCAAATCGTTGTGAAAAGTGGAGGACCATATGCATGCTTATGGATGCAAGAAGTGTATGTGTGTCAGCATAGCTATGGCTAATAAGGTGGGGCTTTTCATCTCCTAATTTGTTAGAGTGAATCGGTCAGTTGAAGTTGGGGACATATAAAGTTAGAGATGCAGAGAGATCTTTTGGTTGGTAAAAGCTGTCATCTTCTGTGCCACTTTGTGCCTGAAGGACTAGGACTATAATGATTACCAACATCCTGTGACATTAGGAGTTGGTCCAAAAATTCAATATCAAGTTTTTACAAAGAGGGCATTATCAAGAATGTGAAATAAATGTAAGCTATGTTTTACATTTTGTAAAATAGATGCAAATACAATTTTTACAGTTCTATGGCAGAAATGTATCCCTTAAAGCTCAAAGAACATGTTTTAATACTTTGGTCTTACTTTCACCAAGAGGTTACACTACAGTGAGCTTTTCCCTTAGAGGTTGCAAAATGTTTCTTTAATAACAGATACCCTGATGATCATAAAGTACAAGCAACTGTTGCCATGACGAGGCAGGATTCCTTCAAATTCATCTAGCTTTGACTCTAGTGCTATACCCCGAAGGCTCTGCTTTTCCAAACCACAACATATGTTCTTTTTAAATCCATCAAACAATCCTGCACTCACTCTATACCCTACGTTCTAATGTCAAAGCAAATTTATGTTCTACTTGTAGCACCTGCTGTGGCACATACTTCAGCTACTTTAGGGTAGTACTAAGCATACCACCATACTTAAAGTCCTGTCAACATAGCTGTGATAAAGACCCTGTGGAAAATGTATAGCTTCAGCCTAAAATAATCATTTATCATAACTTGTAAGGGAGAATTAATTGGCATTTAGTACTTGTAATAATTTGGATTAGTGCCCCTCGGGAAACAGGGCCATGTACAGGCCTTATATAGAATAGGAGTACTTTCATTTTTAACAAGGCAAAACAATATCTGTTACAAATAAACTCCATTTTTAAAAAAATACCGAAGACAGTCAATATATTAGCAAGTGCCGTTGCACTGAATACTCTTAAGTCAGACTTTGGAAACATCAGTCTGTATTACTAAATACTGAAAATACTATCATAGCTTAGATTACAAGTTTATAACAAAGATAGATTAAACGTTTTTCCTTTACTAATATCAACATAGTTCAAATGGTGGGTTAACAAAAGGCTGTGTTATAATGTTACTGTCCACTATGGAAATACCTGTGCTATGGACTGACAAATACTTTGACTATAGCTTATGCAAAAACATACAGATCCCTCAACCTCTTTGGCATGTTACATATTATGACGGGATTTGAGGATGTGCACTATCTACACATGGATGATGTTTCCCAGTTGATTGTTATATCTATTACATAAAGCTAGAAAGGGAAACAAAAGATGTTTTAAGGGGGGGGGGAAGTTACTTTCTTAGTTTGAACTCATGTTTACATCAGAAGTTTCTGTAGTCATCCTTTCTTCCCACTGAGATAAGTGTACAAGTCTGAAATCTGAAATCCAATCTCTCCTAAATTCATTATACGTATCTTTTTTTTTTAATGGATCTCCATGCTTCATAGGTTTGTCCCGACAAGGAGTTGCTTAAGTGAACTACAGATAAATGTAGATGGATCCTTTCTCCTGACTTTCTCCCACTAACATGGGCTTATTGTCTGCATTCTGCCAAGATAGGCATCTTCAAACTTTAATTTCTGTGATTTAGGCTTGTATGTCATTGCAAAGATTGTGTGCTCTGAGCGTTCACATACTGGAGCAGAAAAGGACTGTCTGGTAC
Source organism: Fulmarus glacialis (assembly GCF_000690835.1). Taxonomy (NCBI): domain Eukaryota; kingdom Metazoa; phylum Chordata; class Aves; order Procellariiformes; family Procellariidae; genus Fulmarus; species Fulmarus glacialis. The sequence continues at coordinate 24,368 of NW_009190781.1, forward strand.
AAAGAGGAAGGTGTGCTACACATTGACTTTGCAAGATGGCAAGTTATGTGTGAGTCCTGCCAGCGCTCTCTTTTGTGAAGTGAGTTTGCTGTGGCCCTAGCCATAGTCATTGGAGACGGATTCTCAAGTGTGAAGGTGAGATGGACTTACAAGTTGTTATTTTTGATAAGAAGAGCAGGGAGGTTGCTCTTCAGGACAGAAGGAAACAGGGACATGAGCACTAGGCTGCCCACAATCCTTAGTTTCACTTCCATACTCATAAAACCAACAAACATTAACATAGAACTGTACGGGGAATAGAAGAACTTTTAGAAGCCTATTGTAAATTAAAGGTATGTTTTCCAGATGTTGTTTGAGTAGAAATCATTGATCTTTTGCCTGAGGTGAAAATGCAAACTCTGATTTACCATTGCCAGGCAGCTATGCAGTCATTTGTAGTGCTACAAAGCAGTTAACAGAGAAACTGAAATACTTACATTTGCACTAAAGAGAATAATTTTGTGCTAAGTAATGGGGAGTTGGGACCATAATATTTTTGCTATGCTAAAGCTTTATTTCTAATGTGTTGACGGACAAGACAGAAAAATAAAATCCCAAGAGACAGAAGTTCTCTGGTCCTCCAAGCAAACAGGCTGGGGTCACGGGAGGAATATGCACAATGGAATTCATTTCCTGCATGAGACTCCCTGACTCACTAACTTCCACAACAGCTTGATTCACACCTTACTTGGGGAAGGTACTTGTAATCATGCTGTTTAAAAAGCTGTTAATCTCAGAGCAGTTATGTTCTTTGCCCTTCCTTCTTTAGAGGGACTTAATCACTTTGGATATTCAGACTTTCAGTTCTCCATTCTGTTGTTTGGTTGTTGTTTTTTTTCCTGAGGGCTGATTATCAGTGTACCTACTAATACAAGCACAAGACTTTCTAATTACACACTGATATAGCATAAACAGCGCACGGCCTTCTTATCAGTCTTTACATAAGATGGGCATGACTTTGTGTCATATCTGAGTTGCAGCCAGCAAAAGCTCAGCTTGACAGCCTAGTGCTTTCTCCCTCTGGACTATCGCATTGCACATTCTTACAGGGTCATGCATGATAAAAAAGGATAAGGGGCCTCCAAAGAGACGTGACCGATACCTTATTGTCTGCAGAGCTTTTACCGCTGCATTATCACTGCAAATCTCTTCACAGAGGCTGCAACAGATGCTAGAATTATTGCCTAGATTACAGGGCAGAGTAGCATAGAGCTTGAAATTCGTGCTTTCCTGTCAATTCTGTTGGTCTGTGGTATTCACACAGAGCAGCAGAGTTAGATGAGATGATGATAGATGTTTTGAAGCAGAAAGTCTTGTTCTTCTCTGACATAGCCAGAATCTTGTAAAATAAGTTTTCTCTTTTCCTTATGTCTCAGTTTCTCCTCTTTTCTGTTTGTATTTTTATTAGGAACTCATTTTAATACCTGGATAATTTCTTTATACCAGTCTTCTGTATCACTTGCCCAAAATACTGCTTGATGTCTTGTTTGTCACTCCATGAAACACGTTGATTCTTTATTTGCAATACTTGTATTACCCTGAGGTACAGGGCCAGGGAAGGTCTGGGCCCCGTTATGCTAGGCACTGTACATATGTGGAAGAGAGACGTCAATGCCTCACTATCTGAAATCAGAGAATTTCCTCAAATTTCTGGTGTGTCTCTTCAGAGAAGACAGATAGCTAGATTAATCTAAGCTTACATTTACATTTTCTCTGTTGTTGATGCATATAACTTTAATGTCAGCTACTGTTTATGCTTAGTATTTCCCTCTACAGCCTCGGAAGTCTCTCCAATTTGATAATAAGATTTTGCTGGCAAAATGCTATTTCTGGTAGTGACTCAATGTTAAGACTGAATAATAGGAGTGTCTTTCTAATTCTGACTTTGGATAGCTGTTGAAGAAGAGCATCATTATGAAATTGTTGCTTTCTAGATATAGAATAGGAGATCAATGTCACTGTGTGGAATAGAAATTACTTTTACTTGAATGTAAGCTGGAGTGGGTATGACCCAAAAGACTCATTGGTATGATCTGGAATTGTGAACATTGGTATGATCTGGAATTGTGAAGGAGCTCTTTTCTGAGGATTTTACATAGGAGATACACAGGAAATGGAAGCAGAAGGTAGAGGGTGAATTTCTTTCAATCCTGGAAATGATACAAAAAGGCAGAGGGGAAGGCCATTCAGAAGAAAATGCCTGTCACCAGCTGGGAGAGCCAGATGGACATAATCTGTGGTACTATTTAAAATGTCTAGTAAAAGTTTGGGAGCATCTTTGGACTTTATTAGGCAGTTACATGTAAAATGCATATGTTGCTCCCATATCATATACGTATGTACTTTTACAGTCTCTTGAAGAGCTGTATAATTCTATAAATAGAAGACCCATCCTAGGATAAAGAGAGATTACTAATACAGCTCCATTTGGCACTTCTGTCTGCCCCAGGAATCTCCCCAGCTGCCCAATAACCATCCAAGCATTCTTAATTTTAATTTATTTCCGCTTCTTGGTATCTGAAGTAAAAGCCTCCTATTGTTAAATAGCTGCATATTCACTTTGAGAAATGTTTTCTGCTGCCATTGCAGTTGGCATAGTCTTGATGTGGAGCACATCAAAGTTCCATTGCTGACAGTTTTTAAATATTTTCTCTGCAAACATGATTCATGAGACCAAGCAATGTTATTGAACAAGATGCTGTGCGAGAAGGAAGGATATAAAAAAAGGAAACAGATGAAAAATAAAAACTAGGGAGGGTGGGAGCCAGTCATCCACTAAGTAATCTCCTGATTTAAGAGGGTTTAGAGAAACTTGGCCAAGATCAAATACTGTCAACATATTAAAACTCCAAAATGCCTACAAATTTTGTTGCACATGGGTGTACAGCTCTGAAAAATATTACTGTAAATATAACTCTGCCTAGGACAGAGAACTTCCGTAATTCCATTAGTCATAATTCTGACTGGATCCGAGATTTGCATGTTGGTATTAGGGAATACATCAATCTTCTTTAAAGACATTTTTGCTTTATGCAGTCCAAAATGTCACTTTAATTTAGCCATTCAGATGCTTGCTTGATGACAAAATAGAGTGATAAAGCTCATTGTCCTGCAGTTTAGCTAAGTCCTCATTTGAGATCAAAGTGGAGGGTTAACTTTTTTCTACGTGTTCCTTTCATTCCTCATTTGTATCAGGCAAATAAGTTTTACCAGCAGAAGAAATTCCTATTAAAGTATCTGTCATATTTTGTCATCTACACAATTCATTGTTTAGCAATTCATTTGGTGCCAGATGAAGGAAAAAAGACAAACTGGGCACAGAAAGGGAGACCACCTTAGGCTTTCTGAAATTCTTTCTTGGTCAAACAACAACTTTCCTGCTGCCTCTTCCAAACCAATTATTTTGACATGCTCCACTGCAGAAGTTACAGCGTCTAACGCAGCCAAGGAAAACACTCTTAAGCCAAATTCTGAACTTGATTGCATTCCTTCCATGGACTTAAATAGATGTCCTGTGAACATTTATTCCATAACAAAATATGCAATCAGATTATCATAATTAGTGTATTTACCCTGGACCAGGAGAGGAAAATTCCTAATTTGGACATGCAGAATTTTGAAACTCATTGTAGCTAGGTGTGTAGCTCACTACAACCTCTGCTTCCAGTGCTTCTGAGAAAAAGGTCTGCAGCTATCAAGGAAGGAATGAAAGATAAAAGTACAGCTTTGAAATGGAAGTGAAGCACCCTGCAGAATAATTCTGTTATGCCCAAGCTATGCTTAAGTTACACAGCTTGATGATCCATAAGGAGCCGTGCTCTGAATCAAGGATGAATTAATACCTTAAACCAAGAATCAGAACCACATTCATCTAGATAAAGCCTAGCTGAATATACCAAGCAGGCTAATGATGATTTTCACACACAGTTTATGCACCTAACCTTTGTTACGTAAGAATGTTTATTAGATACAGACATGTAAGCCATTTTTGAAAATCTACCCTAAGCTCCTAAACCACTGATCACGCTGCCAAACTGGTAGAAATCTTTGTGATTCACTGTAACTTTCCTTCCACTTATAATTAACTACCTGAAAGAAACAGGAATGTACAGAGGAGTGAGAGCTGGAGGAGTATATGTAGGCAGCATGCTTCAAGGCCCTACCTGAAACACTCTATTAAAACCTGTGTGCTCTGGAAGAATAATCCTGCCTTAGCTTGGTGCTGCTTACACCAGTAAATGGTGAACACCAAATCTAGATGAGATAAAACAGGAGAGAAGCAGAGTACCCAAAAAGGAATTGGCAGAAACATTGCTCCCCAGGTTAACAGGTGAAAATATCACTAACCAGCAGTATTAGTATCACAGGCAAATCTGCAGGCTGTGTTTTGTAGGGGTCTTTTGGTTAGACAGAAAGTGTTCATTCACAATTGATGGCTGCCCATGTTGCTATCTGTAATTAAAACAATGGAGATTTTTCATTGGACCGTCTGGAATGTAGTACAAAATAAAGTTGAAGAATTTATTAAGATGGGATACATCTTACTTAGCATTCCCAATGCAAACTGAAAGCTCTCTAGCCCTCACCTGTTGATCACCAGGCTGAGCAGCTCAGAAGGTGAAAGGCAGTCCACAGTAGCTCAAGTGCCAGTTACTAGTCATAATCTTTGCACATTGAAATCCCTCTCCACACACACATGTGCTGGGTAACTCATCGGGGAATTCAAAACCTGTCATTAGAGACAACAGATCAGCTTGTCCATAAGGGAGTGCTTCTCTGGGCACCTAAAAGACTGGTGAATGAATGTTGACAAAGTAGGTAATACACCTGGTATTACTGCTGGCAAGGGGTCCAAATGTCATCCTTGTCACAACAATAACTAAATAAGTTCTGTGAATGTCAAAACGTTTCTGGTTTTCATTTTGTGGAAGTTCTATTTTTCTAGCGATGAGTATTGGGAATATGCTGCTGAGTGGGATGGTCAAGTAAACATGCTTTGCCATTTTAGAGAACTCTAGAGGGACTGGGAGTTTGAATAAATAATTTTCCCTCTGCAAAAAAAAATAAAAACCCAGTAGCTTATCCAAAGATAATTGAGGCTGCTTGAACTATGCACTCTGCTGAATTAGGAATCATGAGATCACAGACTCCTGCCTTTATCTCGAATGGAAATTTCCCAAGAACTGCTTTCCTTGTAGTGGTTGGGAATTTTTGAGTCAAATTTCAAACTTATGCCCAAAACTGGGGCATAAAAATAGAAGATACGGTGTGATGAAGGTGAGTGGCATTGTTTGGATCTTCAAATACAGGTCGGTTTAAATGAAGAGCCATTCACCACAGACAAATTAATATTAACTAGCTGAGATCATTCATTTCTTAAAGCTCTTTCTAAATAATCTGCTTCTAAATCAGCTTATGGCTTCTTAAATTTATGGGACATTCTTGTTAAAACCTTATTTCAGTGCAGCCTTCTTGACGTTATGTTTTCTTAACTTAGCAGTATTTTCAGTTGTACCTTTCAGGATGCATTGGCTCATAAACAATATTGATGTTTAATGAAGACTTTCTATAAATTTTCAGAACATAATATCTTTGTCTTTTGTGTAATGTTTTGTAAAAGATTTTAACTTCAGATTCTCCCTAGGAAATGGTGCAGGTTGGGAAGGGGAGCTGATGAAGCAGTACTCTGTGGGGAAAGACGACTATCAGTCCAGGTTACCTTTGTGTATAGCACACCCAGCTGATATGACTTCTTTCTAACCAGAAATCAAACAAGCTTGTGAGTCCTATATTAATGTAGAGGCCACTCTGTCAGGGTTTACTTGGCCTCCTGTTTCATCACAAGTTTGATGGTTTGTAGGGGAGAGAAGTCAAGTTGGTAAACTGTTACGGTCATTGAATCTACCCATGTTGCATTAGTAGTTGAACAAAGATCACTGTATCTTTCTCAATAAATGATACTTTTTTCGTCTTACTCATTTGATTTTTTTTTTTTTTTCATTTTGAGTCTGAAATAGCCTTTAGCTACAGACAGTATCAGTATGTTAAAACATTTCATTTCTATTATTTCATTTTGTCTGTAAACAGGAAGCCATTCTACAGTCATATAAAAATTTGTTATTGTAGACAATATGGAAAATACTCTAGAATATGGAAAAAAGACAAAAAAACACATTTTGAAAACTTTTCAGCTTAATACTTCTACATGCCCTGAAGCCACTGTGAGATGTTTGGGAAGGTACTCAGCTACATTTATGCAATAGAGGATTATAAAGCTGATATAGATGTAAAATTCACTTACAAGGATGCTTTACCTTGAGAGAACCATATATGTCACTGGCTTGTACTTTGTCAAATAAAATCGGGGGGG
>NW_009190781.1:30807-57089 GCF_000690835.1 Fulmarus glacialis
AGGGTTATTATACTCTGCAAGCTTTAAGTGGGAAATTTTTGAAGATTGCTGCACCCACCACTTTAATGGGTTAAAACACCCAAAACCAGCATTGGCATCATCACTCTATAAATAAAGTTCAATCCTTGTCCTCAGCAATAGCCACATCCCTCCTCAGTCAAGATAAAGAAGCAGCAAAACAAGATGCTTCCTTTTTTAAACTTCAGATTGTGTTGTTTTTAATTATTATTTTGTCAGTCTTCACAATCTTCAATATAACAAGTTTTTCCTTTTAGATTTGAGATTATGTCAATATGTTCAAATTCTTTCCTGTTAAACAAACGTGGTTCCTGTGGCTTCACAAGGGAGGTGGCATCTCTGTGTTCGATTGAAATGCTAGGAAAACAAAGCTTAAGCTATTACATTTTAACAGGTGAAAGAAACATCCTCAGTCTCTACAACTTCCCTTGCTTCCTGAAACATCCAGCAGTTTACGTACCTGTTAAATGTGTCAAGACTGTATTTTACCTGCTACATCTTTAAATTTCCAAGGATCCTGCTGGGATACCTGGCAGGATGTCATTATGTACTAAACATGATACAGCATATTACAGAAGAAACTTGCATTGCACTTTCTCAGGAGAACTTTGCTTCTGTTCTTTTTATTCACTTGGATCTTGAAAGGAATTCTTCACACACTGAAGTTTGAAGCCTGTGCTTTTGTTTATTCTCTCATAGAGCACGGATGAATGTTACAGGTACAAAACAGTTATTCTTGTGGATGAGGAAAACGTTTAATGATGCTGTATGGTAGATGATTAATGCTGGGCCATCCAATTGAAACAGATTCACATTGGGCAATATGGCCTCTTAAAACCTTAGACGCAAAAGTAATGGCATGATACTGAGTGTAATTCCTGCAAATATAGTTCTGATTCAACATCTCTGTCACTGTGGACATGTGCTACATTTCATCTTCTTTCATATAGATGCCTTTCTGTGTGTACTATACTGTTCTAGCATCTGTAGACAAAGCATGGAGTTGAATACTACATACTTCTGGTTTAGAGACAGGACTGCTATTTGCTGTGTCAAACTGGCAGCTCATGTTTTAGTCATCAGAGGAAGAAGTACTCCCCTGGTATTCTGGTGGCCAGAAACAAAAAGAACTCAATAAACAAATGCACATTTAAAGAACAGTTAAATGTAAGCCTGCGTCAATGTAATAAGTACCCTAATTTACAAACACACAGGAGCAGAAGAATCACTTATACATCAGTCAAATCTGTGCTGGAACCTCAGGACTTACTCAAAGTCAAAGCTATTTTAAGTTGCTTAATATCAGAAGTGGCTGCAGGCCGCTAACTGCCAAACTAAAACTCTCAATATTGTCTCAAATGCCCTTTTAGTCAGGCCTTATTGTTGCTGAAAAAAGTTATAAAGCATTGTGGTCTTAGTTATATATGATGAAATGGTTAAGCAGAATGAACTTGAAAAAAAGAAAATCTTACCATAGTGGCCAAGAGCAAAAGACATAAACCCCTTAGTTTATTGCTAATGCTTGTAGGGGGAGGCAAGACAAATTGTGTTTGTATGAGGAGGTCAAAAAATTGCACAGAATGTAGAATTCAAGAAGCCGATAGCTGTGAAAATGTGAAAGGCAATATTGATAACTGACATCTGTCTATTTGAAACACAAAGAAACATCCCACCTTATAAAACAGCTTTAAAAGGAATTAAAATTTGAAAAAGGGAAGTAGGAAAGAGTAAGGGGAACCTTTGAAGAAATTTGGCAGTTCTGATCCTGCAAGCGCTTACAAGCTGAGTGTAACTTTGCTGCAGGGAGTTGTCCTGTGGAAGTCAACAGAACTGCTCAAACGTGCAGGGCTGCCAGAATACTAAGGATCAATACCTCAGTTATATTCTTAGTTTTGATTTGCATTGAGGTTATTAAACTCTTTGATACCAAAGAAGAACTTATTCACTTGTTCCTTAAAAACTGTTGTTGTAACAAAACAATCAACGTTTATTATTATATGATTTGCCTCTCTGCTTCCATTTTATTTCTGCAAGATACATAGCACACACTATCTTGGCACAGTACGTGATGCTAACTGAGAATAGACTGAATAGATCTAACAGCTATTTTTAGATGAAGATTGGGAGAAGAGAGGTTACTATTAGTCATACCATACAAGATTTAGAGAGCTGCATAGTCTTCTAGCTATGCCAACACATCTTACTAAAAAGCCACATCCACATTTTGGCTATCATCTGTATAGTTGGTATACATAGACTAGTCATGCTTCTAACAGGCTAAGCTGCAAACTCCAAAATATTTCCTTCTTTTTTTTTTTTTTTAACAAAGGATTGACATTTTTTCAATCTGATAATGTGGAGTTGAGGCAGGGAACAGAATTATCTTCCTTCCAACCAGGGACAGGAGCATTTATGCTTACTCTCAAAAAATCTCCCAAAGCCTTGCCTAGTTCAATCTCCTAAGCATTACCTATATGCTTCCTTTCATTTCCCAGCTGAAAATCTTTTACATGTGGCTTATTTTCATCACCTGGGTCTATGTAGCTTGGCAAGAAGGGCTACCTGTCTATCTTCTTCCTTGAAGAGCCTATATATTGTGCATGAACAGCAGCCTTGTAAAGGCACTAAGCAGAAGGAAAATTTCTGGTGTTAATTGTGGTGGTATCATTCCAGCATGGCCTGGCATACCCGAGACTGAGGTAAGCTGGATAGCTCACATGCCAATAGCCCTTTGGCTCTTGCAGTACAGATTTTAGCACAGGGTGTCCTGAATTGTAAGTGCTTGACTGGCTGTCCCACAAAATCTCTGTGCTGCTGTGGCATTGTGGCTCCTGGTACCCAAGAGAGGTAGATTAAAGCTATTTTAGGTGTTCTCACATTTATTATAATCTCCCTTCCTAACTACAGATGAAGCATAGCCTGAGAGGCCACTTCAGTATCTCTGTGGCTTGCCAGCTCAGCTCTGTTTAATATAAATGGAAGCTCTTCAAGGTGTCAGTGGCACATTTTGCAGATGCCCCGAGTGTTCATTTAAGGCAGGTTCTGTTGTCTCATTAAAAGCAAAAAACAGAATGAGGGGGGAAAAAAAAGTAAAGCCTGGGAGTAAATTGAAAACAATGAGATCTTTTCTTCAGGAAAATGGTAGCTGCAAAAAGGGATTTTCTTTAGGTTTGATTAGTGCAAGGACTTTCATTTCCAGTTTCCTACAGTCCTCTGTCTTTACATTTAATCAGTCTTGCTCAGCTCTCCCATCTGACACTGAAAGGTATAAAAGCCATCATCAAAGATAGTGGGATGTTTGCTCTATGGTTTAGGTTATCTAGACTTTTCTTTTTTTGTTCCTGTTTTATGCCTTCTGGCAATGTGTTGAATGAAATGGTATATTTCTGCCTGATGACTTATCCCAGTGGGGTTTGTTCCTTTTCTTTGCTGTTTCTTCTTGTGCAGAATTGTCTTCTATTTTCTAAGAAAACCCATGATTTTCCCTTTGGAGCTGTTACACATTTATTGTGGGGACAGCGATGGAAAGTGACTCATTTAGGAAACAATAATATAAATTTCCTCAATTAACTTGTTAACTGATGTCTCCAGTCCAGAGATAACTACTTGGATTCATATGGGCATTCACAAGTTAAGTGCAACTGTTCTGTGGTGGGATTTCAAAGCATGTCTCTCCTCCTTTCAGTAGGTCATGCTCCTATGCACAAAAGGAGGAAGTTTTGCTGCCGCTCCCAGGCACTGTAAGCCTCGGTGCTTAGAAATCCTATGGAGGTTTGTTGGAAGCATCTATACAAAAACCCACTTGCAAAAATTTAACAAAGGGGGATTTAAATGCTGTTTTCTCCATAAAGGAAACACCCTTTATTTTCTAGTGATCCTTAGTGTCTGTCCATTCCTTTTCTTGTAATAGTATATTATAGTCTCTGGTAACTGATAGTTTATGTCCTGTCTCTGATTTCTAGCCTTTCTGACTATGGAAAGGAACATTTTCTTTTAATATTTTCTTCTATCCCAGAGATCCTGAAGAGGAGACGGTATGCATTCCCAGTGCTTTAGCGTATTTCTAGTGCTAGTGAAAACTTGATTCTCTGAAACTTTGTTCTTAATTGAGAAGAGGAAAATATAACTTGTTGATTTGGGGGTTGGGGTCAGAAAGGGGTCAGGCATAACTCAAGTCCTGGAAAAAGAAGAGGCCCTGCCTAATGCTGCAAGCTACCATATTAACACCTTCTCAGTTGTATAGGCCTCCCTATGTATTTTTGTCTGCCTTGTAAATTAGGAGTTCCTTGGGGTAGGAAAGCTGTGTCCATCCATCTGTTTATATAAGCATTCTCGTTAGTATTTTAACACTCAGCCACTCAAATGCTGCCTGATCCCTCTCTCTCCCCATTTGGAGTGGAGCTGAGGGGGCTTGGATGGGAACACATGCTGTTCTCAAGGTGGTGCAGCAGCTGCACTTTGTACACTGTCTCCCGGATCTCCTGCTAAGTAGTATTTACTCTGAACCCAGTGCAGACTTATTTTTTAGGGCACAGCTGTCACTGTCATACTATATATTCACCCAGTATACAGATCTGCTCACAACAGAGCGTAGTAAGAATTCTCTGTAGTGCATTGAAAGCAACATGTGATACTTCCAGCCTGCCCACTTGCTTTAAGCTGGGGATATTGGAAGTCAGATGTCTACCTTGTGGGAAATTTGTGAGGGCTGAAAATTCACATCCCTGAAGCAGCAAGTGTTCCTCTGCTTTTCTGAGAGGTGAAAGATGCTTGGCTTTTCAAGATGAAGTCTGTGCTTGGGCTCGAGGTGCTAAAGAAATACTATTAAAATTAGATCTGTCAGTGGTACCCTGGCTGGGATTCTGTAAATCAACTGACAGAAATAGCTATACCTTGAATCTCTGGTGAACATCTCGCTGTAGCCTTAAATAAAGGCATTTGCAACGCGTAGCATCTGAAAGCTATATTGTAATCCAGAGCAAGTGAGTTAAGACTATTACAAAGGCTTTCTGAAACAGTTTTTTCTAGATCCTGCCCAGAGATGTTTTAAGAAAAAAACATTGGTGGTCAAATTGAAAAATGCGTATTTGGCCTAGACAGAACTCTCTTTCTCTACTTTTGTTACTTCTGTTAATAGAAGAGAGGCTGAGATGACAAGAAACTAGAATTTACTGTGTCGGCACATCTGGATTTGCAGTCTAATTCCAAGGGTTAGTTAGCATTTATCCTTCATTTAAAAAAAAAAAATTAAACCTTTTTAAATAGAAAATAATCCCTAAAGATTTCACAAAGACACAGTGAGATCTTCTCTGTTTGTGATCATATTTAGTAAATTTTTAGTAGATTAGAGAGGAATTTTCAAAGGAAAATACCAACAGATAAACACTTTGCATTCCATTCCTTGCTGCTGGATCTTTAAAAATGGGAACAAGATAGTCTTGAATGTTCCTTGACACTTCAGATCTGGCTGCCCTATATCTCCATCTGTACACTGGTATTTTGTCCCCAACAATTACTGACTATTCTCAATGTCTGCTGTAAATGCACGCTGTGGGTTCACTTGAAAGTCTCACAGAGAAGCCTGTTAGCTTCTAACTAAAATAGGTATAATTTTGTACTTTGACTTGAATATTTTATACAGATTATACATCCAGACTTTAATAATGCCTTCTATATAAAGCTCTACAGAACCAAATAATCTACATGGCATGCTCTTAGCCAGTGGGAAGACTGGGGGAAGAATTCTTCCCTGGTACTTATTATGGTTCTGAATTACAGACACAATAAACTAGATCCATCTTTTATACTTTTAAGTCTTATTGTCTATGAAGCTAGGATAAGCTGAATTTTAGAGGTAAAGTGACATCAATGGAATGCTGGCCTCTGAAATGGGAATTGGAAAGGTAGAGCTGTATGAAGGAATCCAGCCCAGAATTTGTTACAATTATACTTGGCTGAAGAGATGACTACAAATCCCTTTCATTTCCTTTTCAAATAAAGGAACACTGGCTGGTAAGCCATGACTGAGATCATTTCCTTATCTTTCACAGTATGGTTCTCCTGTAGCTCTTTGCTTCAGAAAGGGTGTTGCAATGGCCATAGTTAGAAATTCATGTAAATCACAAATTCAAAGTTACCCAGGACTTTTTGTTTGATAGATTCTTCTGATGAATATATTTTTTGTTTAGGTAGTGTTTTCTAAAAGTGTTAGGCAGAAAAATATCCCACTAGAGTAAGTGAAATCAGGTCACTAGTAATAACCACCCCCTCCCTCTAAATTTGACTCTAATTCTAGGACCGTTGTAGTTGCCTGCTGTATCTTTATTTTAAGATATGACATTTAAATTTCTGCAAAAAGCAGAAATCAGAGAAACTGAGAGGGAAGTCAGTATGTTACAGCTGTCTCAAACTAGTCCCAGATCTAGACTTCTTTATCCTTTCTGTGGAAGCTCTGCTCATCTGGGCTTATTTTGTTTGAAGCATCACTGGGAAGTGGAAGGAGAGATGTATGTGTTACTTAAGAATTCCCAAATTAGGGCAGACATTTGACTTTCAGTAACTGGGTTGATGATCAAAAACTAGTCTTTGTTCTTGATGAGCAAAAGGGGGAGTTCCCAGCATTTGGAACCAGCTGTCTGGAGACTAGAAGTATCAGCATCACACAGTTAAAGTTTTGTGGCAAGAACTTGCGTGTTTCATGAGGAGGTAAAAAGTGGTGTCTTAGAAAAGTGATGTATGAAGATTATTTATTAAAAAATCTTTATCAAGAAGGCTGTCTACCTGACTGGCAAACTGTTTATGTTAATAGAGAAAAGGGATAAATTGAGAAAGACTGAAGTGTTCTACCTGATGAATTCAAGCCTTACTGAATGATTTATCTGAGTTTGGCTTTTGTTCACATTTTGTCTTTTCCTGACCTCTTATTTTATTGCAGATTCTGTTTCTTGACATCTTTGGGGGACTGAGCAGGGAAGGGTCTTTCAGTAACTATACAAGTACATGTGGGTGTGCAAATAATCCATATTCTTTACAGGCTTCTAGATTCTGTGTACTTCACACAATGCAAGTCAATGAAATGCATAGAAGCTAATGTTTGTATAATAGGTTAGGAAAACTATGCTTGCAGTATGAATATCTTGTTCCTACTAATCTCTTTCTATGAGGGTTCATTAGACTGCAGAATAAAACTCCATCATTGAAACTACCATAAAGTATTTCTCCCACCCTTCAATTCCTTAACACCAGAAAAATACATCCGGGAATGGCACTGCCATTGTCAGTCAACTCTACTTTGCCAGAAAACATTGTATCTGTGGCTGTCCTTCACTCAGAAAACATAGAACTCTTACTGCTTTTATCTCTAATGAAAAGGTATAGAAATCTGTCTCTTCCAGTCAGATCAGTTCTGGGATGTTAGTTATAACTAACATCCAAATTCCAAAGTAATCTCTATTTTTAAGTAGAGTGTCCGAGTATTCAGGGTGCTGTGTTCTAGCACCTTGATACTAGGGCTTGTGTTCTAGTAAATTGACAACTCCCATTGTCAGACTACACTGTCAATTAGACTGCCAGCCTCAATACTGAGCACCTCTAATGGGGTATTAAGAAAGGGTTTTTTCCTTTTTTCTTTGTCTTTGCCAGTGGAAGAGCACAAGCAGTCTAGGGAATTGTTTTGGAAGGACTCTTTTGTTTTGAGTATGTACATATTTTTAAGTGTTTTGAGGTCATATTAGGGAAGGCAGGCTAAGGAATTTCACTTCACACTTGATGAGGAAAAGTGTTTGGATTTTTGTTGGGTTTTGGTTTCCTTAGGAGTTTAACTTCACAGTTTCAGCCTGGCTGAATTCACAGGGGGATTTTGGCTCATAATCAGACACATCCTTCTTTTATGTTCATTGTGCTGAAGGAACAGAGTTTTTGACTGCAGCCTTTGTTGTAGTATTTTAGATTATCCTCGGGGTTTTTTAGGAGTGAGGAATGTAAGGAAGTGAGTACCTAAAAACAAGAGCAAAGACGTATAGCTTATGTCTGTACCCTTTAAGTACTGAGTGCTGAAAGCAGAGGACAAGTCTGATGTGCTCACTAAAATTTGTCTGGCTGATGGTATGTGAAGGCTCTTCTGGTTTAGTTGGAGTTCCCTAACCGATTCAAGTTTCATAAGTAGCTGTACTGTATTAATGTCATCCAGATGCAGGCTGAGAGGGCTGTATAAAATTAAGGTCAGAATACCATCCATTCGGAGAAGATGCAGTTCACAAGGCATCTGGAGCTAACAGAATGTGATGCCATAGTGAATGACCAGAATTTCTGAACTGTTGTCTCAGTAGTTGGGTTTGTAGTTGAAGCATTGTGGCTTCTTATATCTAAAAGTGCTGGTCTATCTTTGGAGTGTCATGTCCGACAGGTTGATGAGATCATCTAGGGTATGTAGTAATCTATCTTGGTAATGGAGCTATAGTTGTATGTGGGTAAGGTTAAGCAGAAAGATTTCCTACAAAGTTCGCTATAAAAGAAGCAAAGCACATCCAAGGCCCCTCACACACATTCATTTTCTGTCTGCTCAATGTAATGAATTAATTTGGGAAAAATGGCTTTTAGGAGGAAAAATACAATAAAATCATGCAGTACATAGTGATTCATTAGTTTTCCACTTCTGAGTAATGTCTCTATATACTACTACAATATAAATAGTGATAATATGTGGTAAGGGAACCACTACATTGGGCTTAACCTCTCAAAATGGAGGTAATGACAAGTAGATGTTGTCCTGGACCTTTGCAGAAATGTGAGTTAACTTTAAGTTTGTTTAATTTCCATAAATTTTGTTGTTCCACCCATACAATAATAGATACAGCTAGTGTTGTATCTATTATTGTATTTATTGCTGTATCTATTCCTCATTATAATTCTGAGTGAGCTCTCTGTAAGTGCTTTGTGTACAGAATGACTTATCCTGATATGACTTTTTTTTTCTTTGCCCATACAGATCACCCCCGGCAGCAAGGCAGCACAGTCACAGATGAACCAAGGGGACCTTGTGGTAGCCATTGATGGAGTCAACGCTGACAGCATGACCCACTTAGAGGCCCAGAACAAGATCAAGTCAGCCAGCCACAACTTGAGCCTCACTCTTCAGAAGTATGTCGATATAAGTTAAAGTCTTTGCATTCCTGAGGGCATCCTATGAAACTCATGACTAAGGGATGGAAGTGTTTTATCTCTGTCTGTTAGACTTATTTGAAGTGTTCATGGCACAGATATGAAATGGAAAGCCAAAATCTGCTCTGATTCTTGTAGAAATCACCGTGGATTCTTACAGAAATCAGTATGGTTGATATGTTGAGTGTATCTGTGTTGAATTTAGCCTATTGGATACAGGTGTAATCCCATATCCATTCAAGCTTCTGTTAACAAATAAATCCAACAGTTATGTTTCTTTGGCTTATTCCTATGTGGACAACACACAGTTTTGTTTGGTTAATTTATGAATGACTAGTCTAGAAACGACGATCGTAATAAGTGTTATGAGTGCATGGGAGCAACCTGTCATTCACAGGGTGAATAATTACAGCAGGCTGAGAATTTGTGTTAGTGATCTGGAACCTGTAAGTTTGAAAGTGGCCTCTCTGCATCTGACAGAATAAGAAAGGTGTAGCCTGAGTGCAAGAAAGGAAGTCAGTAGAACATGGAGAGGGCACACTTCCTCACAGAGATGTGATAAAAAGTTGTCTTGCCATTGAGAATGCAGAATATCTTCACATAACAGGTCTCTCAACTTTTCCTGGTTAATGTTGCTTCTAAGGAAACTTGTTCTCCAGTCAGATAACCTTGCACAGAGATTTTTCTGTAATAGTTGCATTAATATTTAAAGCTCCATAATTATATAAAGCAAAGTAACTGCTATTTTTATTGCGTTGTGGAGAAGATAATTTTTACATAGGCTAGGCAAAGACTGGTACAGAAAGCAGGTTGTAATGTAAAAGTACAATTTCTGAGAATATACCAGAAAATTTCATACGTGGATGTGCAGTAGAGCCAAGCAGTGTCAGGAACAGACTATCACCTAAGGGGAAAAAGATCTTTAGCTGAGGTTTCAAGACAGAGCAGAGTACTCTAAAGCAAAGTGTATGGCTTAATTTCCCACATGGCTTTGTAACTCTCAAGTTTGTCTCTAAGTGGGTGTTCCAGATAATGTGTAAAGTAAGTACACAAAGTAGAAAGATGCTAACAAAATTGCAACATATTTGTTAGCTTCTGCAAGAACCCTGGGTAGACTTGTATTTCCTGGAAATGTATAACTTATATATTTCCTGGAAAAGAGTTTAAATTAAAGCTCTTCAGATTTTCAGATGTCCCAGATTTTCTCAAAGAAAAATCTTTGAAATTTTTCTCAAAAGGTGTGGTCTAGCTGTTTCAATGAATGCAAGGGAGGTAGGGAGATGCATGGAATAATTTCTGCCACCTCGTATGATGTGCATGTGTGCCTTTAGTGTGCTTAGGCAAGATTTTCAGCCAAAATTAAAGAGAGACCAGGAGCCTCATCCTAAATGTACTGAAATGGGCTTAATATCAGCAGCTGGAAGAAAATGGTCTTCCAAAGTTGTTGGAGGAAGATGGGGCACTATCTTGATGCATGTGTTTGAATTCTCATCCTATGGCCCACTCCAGCTTCTTTTTGCTCCATTCTAATGAATGCTAGTGATATTATCAATATATGTATGATATCTTTTTTAAAAAGATTTACATTGTTCTGGATTATTTTCTATTTGAAAGTTAAAGAAAATCCTTTCTCATAATTTATTTTAGAACTTCTGCCTGCTTTTCTATTGGATCCTGGTGTTTTCACATTGAGAGAAAATGTTTCTTATTGTGCTTTGGCTTGTTGCACATTTGGAGTTAATTTTCCTGAATATTGGACCTGAAAAGTGATCCAGTGGCTGCCCGTATGGCCTCGCATTTAAAACTACAAACCATCACCTCTCCTTCCACAAAGAGGAAGGGTAACCAAATCTCTGATTTAACAAAAACAGATTATCTTAATACGTATCACAGATGCAAGTCACTTAAAACAGTAATTTTGATCAAGTGTTGTCAGGGATTTTTCATGTGAATAATTGTTGTGCTTTTGTACTTGCTGACTTCTAAATTACAACACCAGCAACTCTAGTGGTCACCTCATTTTTAAAAAAAAAAAAAAAAAGTATTTTACAGCATCCAAGACAGCTTATTTAATGATTGAAGTAATTGTTAGTTTTCGTTAAAGTATATTCAGACTGCTAAAGCTTTATTTTTTGTGGCATACATTATTCTTTGCCCACATAATTCTAGTGGAAGTATCATTATTTATTGCTTTCTTGCTCTATCTATTGTTTCTTTTATTTTTTTAAGGCTCACCTTCGCTCTTGGTTACAAAACAATAGTATGTGATTCAGATAATCAACTTATGTGGATAATGAACAGCCAAAATAAGCAGTAATGGAGTGTTCCACAGACTGAAATATGCTTGCATAGGTAATAGATATAGATGAGTTAAGGTCCATTTTGAAAAGAAGAAAAATGGCGTGAAGTGATATGAAATACTATTAAGCACAAATAGGTCAGATAGCTTCTTTGTTAGCAAGTGAGAACTTTCACAAATGATACTTTTGCTCTAAACTTATATACAATTCATAGAATCTCCTTTTCAGTTTGGCAGTTGCTTTTTGATGTAAGCTATTGGTGACCCATTCGGCCTCACTAGGGTTATATGGGGAAAAACAAATGACAAAGACTGAAAAGTAATTTTTTTTTTTTTTAATAGAGTGTTGTTTCTTAGATGATTAGGGGCTATTCAAAAAGTTGTGTTCAGAGGCATTAAGCTGGCTTTCACTTTGCACAATTCAGTATTTATACAAGCTAAACCCTACCAGCATGTGATCTCAGCCAACTGACGTATGCATAGAACCCTATTAAAGATCCAGTATCCCAATGTCTTGAACAAAAGGCATCTCCACAATATTCGGGATGTTAGATTAATCTTGCCTTGAAAAATCATTTTTCCTAGGCAAAAGTCGGGTAATTTACCTAAGTACAAAAAGATTGTGGCAGTTTAGTCACCTGCCCAAAATTTACAATGAAATACACGTTTTTTTCAACAAAAATAATTTTACAAAGGTTGTGTTGGTGAGAAGAAGAATAGTTAACATGAGAAATATGGGAGCAGTCACTAGTGATAGTAATTTTCAACCAAATAAGAACAAAACAGGAGAAAGGCACAATCTCCTGGGACTTGGTTACCAGGAATATGACTGTGCTAAGAGATCATTTTTACTTTTTTAGACGTGGCTTGCAGCAATGAAACTGGAGTGGAGTGTTCTGCTACTATGGAAAAAGAAAACTAGTTTCCATAAAGATCATAGAGATGGGTACACTCAGTTAACTAATTTGCATGAAAGTTTGGAAACATTGGAAATCCTTTCAAATGGAAAAGGCATATATGTGCATTAGGAAATTGACTGTTGTGATGGGAAAACTTAAGCCCTAAATTTTGATGATCTTGGACATTTATGTGAAGTAGTCACATGGCTCTACAGAGTATGTTTCAAGGTCATGGAATGCCTTACCAAGCAATCTGTGGCTTGGTTTTGCTGTTGCAGCACTGGAAGTAGAAGTGAACTTGCTTGTTTAGTCTATAAGGCCATGGAAGAAGCAGTGGAACGTGAAATCTAGACGTAAATGCTCTGAGACAGAAAGCTTTTTATTTTTCTAATGGCTCTTGGCTCTCAAGAGCGATGGCCTTTCCTTTTATTGATCCTGGCCATGAAGGTTTCATGAGCATTGTTTATAACCTGACAGTTCAGACAGTGTTCGCTGCTACTCACTTTTATTATCACACTTAAGTTCCCTCTGGGGTTTCTTTTTCAGGGTGGGGAACTGGTTATTTTTTATTTGGCTGTCAAGAAAAGCTGTACATGGTGTCAGCACTTGTACAGGACATCAAATTGCAAGACATCAAATGTAGCAGAAGAGAAGCATTAAGAATGCCCATTCGTACTTGCCTGCCTAAACAATGAGAGTATGCACTTCTCTGGCTATATAAACTTAGTTTTTCTTCAAGTACCATCAATATCTGCACTGTTCAAGGTACATAGCTCTTTAATGAGTGCTTAGTGCACAGTGCTGGCCTGAGTGGAATTCTCTGTGTTTCAGTCATGTAGATATCCCATTATCGGTTCAGGAATTTGTGGATGTCAAGTTTTTTTCTGACAGCTTCCTTCCCTAAACTCCCTGTTAAATTTGTTCTTATCACCTCACGCATGCTATGTTTTCACATGAAACCACAAAACTAGGATGGAGGTCTCGCCAGCTATGCCAGAGGTTTGATCAGGCAGCCAAAACTTGTCTTGTTACCGGCTTGAGTGAAATGCTGCATTTTCTGACTGCTCATTTTCAGTGTCTGGCTGCCTATTTCTCCAGAACCTGCAGCGTGCCTCCTTGTGCTGCTTTTGGGAAGTTAAAGGATGCAGACAGGCAAGTGGCAGGGAGTTGAAGTATTTGGACCATTCCTGGAGAAAAAGACCTGTGATCCAGTGGTGTGGAAAGGTATGGGACCCTCCAGACCAGCTCTGCTTCCTTCAGTTTAGAAGACAAAATACATCTAGGAAGTGAATTCTCTTTTGCTGAAGGAAAGAGAGCAGCAGTGAGGGGAGAAGGAAAGAAATTTCTTTGGCACTGTACACTATTACCCAGTAGAACTCCAGGAGATGTGATAGTATTCAGGCAAACATGGCTGATATTCTAAAACATCAGATACTTGCATAGATGCAGCTTGTTCTTTAGAAACCTACGTTACTCTAGATGTACTGAGGGGGGATTGGTGCTAGTTTTGCTAGACAATGCTATGGAAGGCTATGATCATACTCTATAATGACTTGGGTTGGGGTGGAAAAAGACATTGCTTTGCTTTTAATCTTTTTGTGACCTCCTGGAGTTTAGTTCTCAGTCATTTTTCAGTATCAGTTTCTAATCAGTTACTTGAGCTACACAGCTGCCCCAAGGCATTTTAGTTCTGGGCCAGTCAAAGTTCATCTTTTACTGGCTGGCTGTCCCACAGATACTAGGCCATAAACTTACTGTCCTACAGTATTCAGTTCACAGGTGAAAAGCGAAATGCATGCAAAATCTATTTTTATTTCATACAAATGGGTTTCTTTTTTAAATTCACAGTAAATGCAATGCACGAGAGTGCAGTGTTATTTGTCAACACATTTCACTGGAGCATCCAGAACATTCATTTGATCTTGACTCAAGGAATCTGATCAGCCTCCTTGGAAAGGATTCACCAAATGTACTGGCTTAGTTTTGGAAAGTGCTGTAACATGAGTGTGCCTCATTCTGCTGGCACAAACATTCCTGTGACACTCTAAGACTCCTGCTTGGCGTCACCCTGTGCTGCAGGAGAGGAGCAAGGAAGGTGCAGACTTTCTGTGCCTGGTGTGCGTTGACACAACCTCCCACTCCCGGGGCATGCCAGTGATGCTACCATTCACTTCCAGACAGTCACAATTGACTGTCTTTTGCTGGAAAATCATGAGCTAAATAATCCTTTTCTCTAGTGAAAGGGAAAGTGTCAGAAGCAAAGCTGTGAAAGACTTACAGTAAATATTTAATAGCTTTCCTTTTTTGTGCAGCACCAAAAGATGGCTGATCCTGCAGTATTTATTTCAGGCCTACTATAAATAAAGCATGTGGTGACAGCAAACTGCAAGCAAGGGGAATTCAGTGGTTATTGTAAACTGCTTTCTTTTGTCTGAAGCTGTGAATAGTAACCATTTCTGTGCATGTTTTAGGTCTGCTGATGGACATGTTTTAAATCAGAACTAGATTTAGGCTGTGTTTATGCTCAGAAGAATTAGAATTAGCTCTATCAGAATAGAACTGGGTATCTATCCCAGTTTAAGAGTAAATTAAAATTATATAAACAATATTGATGAAAGCATGGTCTGAAATAGTGGTACTCGAACTATTCTGTAGAAACATTTCCTAAAAGTTTTGTAGGAGATGATTAGTAAAAACAGACAGAAAATGAAAATATGGTTTTGGAATTCTTTTCCCTTCATTGAATGATTCCATTACATTTATCAAACTAATGATGTTTTCATTCAGGGACTGCTTACATACTAGTGGTAGAATCTGAGCCCATATGAATGTGACTTTTTTTTTTTTTTTGAAAGGAACACTAATGCTAGTGATAACTTGCTGGTGTTCGTGTTCAACATTGTGAATATATCTCCTGAAATCCATTCTTGGAGTGACTTAAGTTTTCCCTGGTTGTTCCTGCCTTTCTGACTGTAATCGTAAAACTATGGAAACTGAATGCCCAGTACCAAATGACTGTTCCTTGGATGAGGCTGCAGCAACACTTTTACACTCAGGAGTCCCACCTGGGACTCAATAGCTTGCATAGCGGCACTTAAAAGTTAAGGGAACAAGGACCACATCAAGACTCCAGTAAGGATCTCTGAATTACTGGATGCAGAAGTGAGACAGCTGTGGCCGTGTCAGACTGGATGAAGGATATGAATGTCTGCCTCCTGTCAGAACACAGTATTTAAGAACTCAGCCTTAAATGTTGACAAAGATGGGCCGTTTGCACTTGATAACATTTCACTAGAAATGGTGGACTCTTATCATATTTTCAAGTACAAATGTGTTCATATTGCCATAGAAACATACCCTGAAATTAGATGACACTTGAAAAATCAAATAAGAGTATAAAAAGAAAAAATTAAAAACCGAAGATCCTTTAATCCGTTCCCTTGAGTTTTACAAAATTATTTTTAAATACGCCAATATGATTCTCATCAGGATTTAAAGGTTAAATTAAGAAAATACTGTCTAAATATCAAAGAAATAAATTCAAAGCTGGTGCAATGTTAGATATGTGATGTTCACTGGAATAATTATGATCTAGACTGGACCAAGTACTGAGATCTGTGACCATGTGGACAGTCTGTGTTGGAGCCCTCCACAATTCACTCAGTGAGCACCTTAGTCTGTAGGTAACTGCATGTGCCTGTACACAGGAGAGGCATTACACAATCTACGTTTGGAAAGATAAGAAAAGCAGAGTAGTCAAACGGCTGCTTACGTGCTTTACTGAATCACAGTGTGTATAAATTCAAAATTTTAAGCAGATTAGTAGAAAAAGGAGAGGAACACTAATGGTGGATGTGACATGTGATACTGGTTGTTTATTTTGTTTAGACATGTGACTCTCGAACTTTTGAGAGCCATCTGCCTCCAATAGCCAAGGTTTCCTCCCCAAATTTCTGATGATGCTGTGTGCTCAAAGCGTTAGAAAAGACATATCCTGCTAGTGGATTAAGGAAGGTACCATGTATTACTGTGAGCTGAGAGAGGTGGTCCTCTCTCACTCCTTGTGAAATAGAGGTGAATCCCATTGCATGCCCAGTTATCTCTGTACACAGGTAGGACAGAGGACAGTAGGATTTGTTAATAGATGTCAGGCTAGCATTTGGACAGGGCTGTGAGTTACTGTCTCTGAGTAGTAACATTTAATACTGTTAAAATCAATGAGCAGCTTTTTCCATGGAAAATGAAATAAAATATCAATGTCAGTCACTGCAATAAATATAATAATAAATTCCTTACATGAGGAGTTTAAGAGAGTGGACTGCTATTTATACTCACTGCATAAAGTGTCCTTGTTAGTTTTAGAAAAGAGCCTGGAATCTGTGGATATATGCCGAGGCTTTAAAGGGCAATGAAGTTTTCATTACAACAGGTTTCTACTTAGGAATTAGAACTGTTCTCAGAGTGCACATCGCTTTTTTTTCCCCCCAAACACCAGCTTAGAGGTGAGGTTGAAAATCACCATTCTATTTGTCTGAGAAATATTC
Organism: Fulmarus glacialis; assembly: GCF_000690835.1. Classification (NCBI taxonomy): domain Eukaryota; kingdom Metazoa; phylum Chordata; class Aves; order Procellariiformes; family Procellariidae; genus Fulmarus; species Fulmarus glacialis. The sequence goes on from NW_009190781.1 coordinate 47,727, forward strand.
TCTGGATGAGCTAAAGATAATCTCCATGTGAATCCTTTCACATATTATACTGTGCTCACCATGGAAAGGTCAAGATGGGCATCACAGGCACATCTCATCAGAGTCAATGGGTTGACACAACTTACTAAATACACATGACAGTTGTAATCTTTCAGACAAACAGTTACTGGTTGCATTCTGCATTGAGGAAGTCAATACGTTACCCAAAATGTTACAGTAGACAGGAAGGTCACCATGGATTAGGGCTGGGACCTTTTCTTATTGATTAATGTTGATTAGCTTAAGCATGGTCATGTCAAAATGTAAATTACACACTTGAAGCTAATTGGAATGGATGATACAGTATTTTTAAGAAGTGGAATGAGGAATCGTTCAATCAGGTAAAATACTGAGGCTTTACTAGATCAATCTTGTAATGCATTATTTGTGCATGTGAGGTTCATAGTTTCCTTTGGATCCTTTTTACTGTGGTGTTTCTTGCCCACCAGCCACTATAAAAGCTGTCAGGCCTTATTCTTTTTTCACAAAATCTTAATCATTGATGGCCCCATTGTTTCTTACGGTGAGAGCAGAGATACATCAAGGTCTGTTTTGCCTGGCTTTCAGGCATCTTCAGGGGTTGGCCACCTCTTCGTGTCTGTGCTCTCCCTGGCTGGTGTCTGTTGCAGCATGGCAATACTGAGCACTGGGTATAGGCTAGCCCTGTCGTGTTTCTGCATTACTGTACTGACAACTTCAAACAATACTTGAATACCTCAAAAGGAAACAAATTCTTTTGACAAGTCCTGCCTAACTTTCTTGACTTAACAGTCTTAAGACATAGAGTTATGTTTCCAGTCAAAGTCTCTCAGAAACAGGCATTAATGGAAAGCTCATTGAAGTGTTTTAGCTTGGAAACAGAAAAAGTGAAGGCCTGAATGAGGCAGACTGTAGTTAAGATCTGATTATCCATGTTCGCTAATTTTTCTCTCCCATATATGTCAATTAGAAATGCCCTAAAAGCCATGTGGCAAACTGCAAGGTCCACATCCCAAGTAAGAGGAATTACAGGAAAATCAGCTAAGTAAATATGCTTCATTAACAGCTTCAGGAAACTAACGCAAGTAATTTGTGGTCAGGATGCTCAAAGTATCCTGAGTTAGGCTTTTGATTTTAGAAAATGTTGAGTGGCAAGGGGAAAAATAGACTTCATCTGCATAGTATTAGAACTGTTTGGATTTGGACAACACTTGAACTCCTCTTTATCGACAAAAGGCAGTTACAAAGCTTTATATTATTCTTTTGTGAATCATCATACCTTTGAAGTTTGGCTGTGATTCCCCGATTCCCTGATCACCCTACAAGCTGGCTCTTTAAGGTGATGCTCTACAGCAGTCCCCAGAGCTGCTCTGAATTCTGTACCCAAATGACTTTCACCCTTAAGGAAGCTGTTAAGAAGCCAAGATGCAATGGAGCCTGATGATACTTGAATGGGGGAAGTCCAAGTCTCAGGTACACTATCTGCGTGGCAGGGGAAAATTAAACAGGGGAAATCACTATGGTTCACTTCAGGTTCACTTTCAGCTAAAGAACTTACATAAATATTTTTGATACTTGATTCTTCAAAATTGTTATTTATTATGTTTACTGGGGAGAGTTAAGTCACATCTCAAGACCAGGGTATGGTGGGCTACATACAAGCACTGAATCTTTATTCAGTGGCTCTTCTGCTCTTAATAACAGCTAATTCTTTGCTCTACATTATTAGATCCTTTCATAACCCAAATAGTTTTTTCTGCTCTTCTTAAACTAACAAATTACTTTATTATTTGTATGTTTACCTCAGATTTCTTTTTAACATCTCTCAGTAATTATAAATAATCAATATAATCATGAAATCATTAATAATAAATAACTATGCTGAACTTAGAGATTTCAAGTGAGGCACTATATCTGAAGGTTATATACCATTAAGCTTTGATCCCTCTCTGATAATTTTGATTGTATTTCAGCCTCTCACTTTTGATTCTGTAACACCATTCTCTATAGCTAGGCAGTCCAAATTCTGCATTTAGCCAGTTTATTATTGAGGTGAGAATCGTGGCTTCCTATTTATAATCAATACCTGTTTATATATTTCTGAGTCTTTGAAGTACTGTGGTTTTGCCTGCACTGAAAGTACCACTTCTATTCATCTTCATGTTATTTTTTAAAGCAAGCTTTGAGAGGAATATCTATGCTTTTATCTGATCAGTAATAGCCATAGAAAACATGTAAATGAAAAGTAGAAAGTAAAAGAACCCATATCCTCCCTCCAATAGAATCCTGTTTCAGCCTAGTTAAAATGTATTTTACTTGTGAATCCTATGCTATTCAAATTGAGTTAGTATGGATAACTAGAAAAACTGTGCAAAACTCCTGTAATGAAATCTGAAGTCAAATGTGAATTTGGATTGGGTTAACATTAAAAATTCAGGTAAGTAGCATGGTGATTATAATCTATAGATGAATGGTCTAAGCAAAACTAGTAAAATATCGTATTTGAATGATAATATAGTGATGTCAACAAGGTTTTGCGACCTACACTAGATCACTGCGTAACTGAGTGATCTATTTGGTACTTAAGCATTAAAGCAAGCTCCTTTTCAAATTCCTATGATCTACTTATTATTGCTTAGAAACAAAGTTACGGATTTGATATAAATTAATGTATTTTTTCAACAGTATTAATGGCAATACACCTCTACATACAAATTCAATCCATGACAGCATAAACAAGTTCTGTAACTGGATGAAATTTCCTGGGGATGAACCCACATTTCTTTAAGGGTTACCTGAGTTTTCAGTAGTGATAAGGAGAGGAGAAGTTTGAAATGGTTTAAAAATAGTGCAAAGACAGGAAGATGACAGCAATAAAAATAACCTGCCTGAAAAAAGGTGTCCATGCTCCATGGAGGTTAATTGTAGAGCTCACTATGTGCGTCGGGTGAGTGCCCGGCATGTGCTCAGCATCCATACTTAGTACTCTTTGGAAAACTGTCACACACAGAGCGGAACTGCAGGGATACTGGCAGAGCCTCCCCATTTGCCCATAGGAGCTGCTGGGATGGAGGAATTTTAGGGTTGGTACCAAGTCACTAAGAGGAGATGATGGAGGCATCGTTAGCCAGTTGATCCATTCAGGAGGCAACAGGCTGGAGAGCAGAATGTGGGGCAGTTCAAGAAAGAAGGGATTTTGCATAGCAGGAGGGAGGGGAAGAGTAAAGAAGATGCAACAGGCATGCTGCAGATGCCACAGAAGTAGAAGGGGTCAGAGAGAGACCAGGAGAGTAGAATTTGCTTCTCCAACGTTTTTTAATACATACTCCTTTTCAAAAATCTCAGCTTTATGCATACTCTCTGCAGTTCCCTTCCTTTCCTTCCTTCCACAAAACTCTCCAAGGCTTCTTCCCTTTTCCTTTCCCTTTCTACCCCATAATGTTTGCAGCTGCCCCGACTCAGATCCCTCAGATTCTAAGGGAAAAAGGGTATTACATACTTCCAAACAAATTCTATTTCATAGATTTTTTTTTTTTTTTTTTGGCTAGCAGCTTTCCTTTACTTTGGTGCCATTTATGCGTAAGAAGTTTTTGTCCATATATTGCTATGGGTACAAACATTAGGTCTGGAAAGCATAATTGCCTGTCTTGCACTCTGAGTGCAGCACAATGCAGGGAAATAATTAACAAATCAGTCATCCAGCCAAATGCTAATATTTTCATTTGCCATTGATATATGGAGAGCAAAACTGCTGATGGAAATACTTTTCAATTTTACTGCAGGCACAGATGATATCCTGAGAGAGGAAAAGTAGGTCTCATCCTAGCCCTAAAGTGATCGCAGTTATATTTGAAGTACTGTGAAATGTTCAGGGTTTTGTCTTTGTGATTCTCACAGGAGTCACTAAAATTGTTTGCTGATGTCCCAGGCGGGGCTTAGAGAATTAAACTTGGTATCACGAGACTAAAGATTTTCTGTGCAAGACATAGAAACAAGAAGCTTTTGTTTGGCTACTTAATTCACTGTTTAGCTGAAGATTTAACTGACACATTACTGATCTCAGCATTTATTAAATGGACACCTCAAATTGATAACCGTGAGTAATATTTAGTCTGTCCCTTTTATGTCTCTTCCCCCCCGCCCCACCAAATTGTCAGGAATATTATTGCATTAAAACAGATATATCATCAGAAGCCCAATTCTACATGCTCTGTTGTTTTGCATCCTGCTATGTGCTCACCCACTCCACTCCAGAACGACTCCCTTTCAATTAGGTGATAAGTAAAGTATGTAAAACTTTTTCTAAGCATTTCTACCCCTAATCTAATCTGTTTTATTACCTTTCCATGCACTTGACGCTTTTTCATTTTCTAGTGGTTGAGATATTAAGATACAATTATTAAGATGCTCAAAAAGGTATAAGTGCTCATGTGTAATAAAATTAAAGCAAAAGCTTAAAAGAAAAGAAATGTTGATTTTAGCTGTCCTGAGAATTAGAAAAGAGAAGACAGACACTGACTGGTAAAGGTATGAAATACAAAAAAGCCACATGAAGATGAAGAAGAGCTATTATCTGTTAGATCATGTCACCTCTCTGCAAGTACAGTATTGTGTTCCCTTGAGGACACGGGTTAAACTAATAGTGCATTACAGAACTCCTTTGCAGCCCTTCCTTAGGCAGGCAGCTCCTCTTAATGCAGTTGACTCCTAATGAACCTTTCTTGTGAGCGCAAAGATACCAGGATTGAAGTTAAGTGCTCTTCAATTAAAGATATATTTAAGTAGGAGGGAACAAGTAGAAATTTTGACAGCTGTATCAGCAGTGCTATCAAAATTGAACGGCTTTGCAGAACTACATCCATCTTGGTTTTGAACTTCATTAAGAAAGAGAACCAGTATTGAGGGAGAGGGGAGGTGTATCTGTGGAAAGGAGGAGAATTAAAAAAATACCAGAATGATGTATTTGGTCATCATTAAAACTGGTTTGAATTTTCATTTTGAAATGAGGCTTTTGTTTCCATTTTTAACTTTGAAAATATAGGACAAAATGTCTAAAAGTCAAAATCAAATTAATTGCTTCAGAAAAACAATCTTGATGGAATATTTCAACGTCAAATCTAAAATTATCAGTCATTTGTGAAATTTGGACTTTGATCTTCCCATAGGCCTACTAAGCAAGTACACTCCCTGAGTGTTTGGAATAAAATAATTTTGCAATCAATGGATTAAAATGTAAACCTGGACACACAGGTTTGCAACAGCACCATCATCACTTGAAAAGCAAACTTATGTTGCTGCAGGATTTGATTCATCTAGCAAAAGAGGGAGGAAAAAAATGTCCTGAACTTGCAGATGTTTTTTCTTGAGGAGTAATGGCTCTTAGGTAAATAATCACTTTATTCTGTAAATGCATACACTTTCATTCCACAAATTGACTTCATCTCTTCTGCCCTTTTCTCTGGTACAAGCCTCTGCTAAATCTAGCAAGCCTCATCATTCTGTTTTTAAATATCAAAGCTATAAACATCCAGGGCAGTGTTATGTAGGAACCTCATTGTTTTAAAGTAACATCTTGAAACCTCAAAGTCTGTGTGAAAGAAAAATCTTGGTTGGATAGCACTGTGAATGACAGACATAGCTTATCAGTAACATGGAAGGAATACAGCTTTTTAACATCTTCTATGGTCAGGTAATGAATGAGGAAAAACAGACATACAATAAACAGAATTGATGGAGTAGTCTGGTAAATAAATTCCTTTGCTGCAATACAAATATTGTCCAGTTATGCATCAAACATGCAGTATGTGGTTGTTTGCTATACCTCTGTATGTGACAAACAACGTTTACAGTGCTGAGCAACTTTGGCCCTAAAATTCATGATCAGTGAACAGAGCAGAGGGGACACTTAGTGACTGCTCTGCCTGGCTGTGGTCTTGAGTATGCTCAGGTCCCCCCATGAAACTTCACAGAAACAACTGGGTATGCCCAGAAATGACACCAATGGAAGGAGGATCAGAATCTCCCCCTAAATCTTTGCCTGCTCATAAATTGTTGCAGTCAATTTTCAGCAACTCTGACTGTGTTCTGGGCTGCAGCTGATTTTTTTTTTTTTTTCTTCTTTCTCTTTTTTGCTCTCTTTCATGATACATGTGCATGTCTCATGAATATGACTTATTGTTTCTCTTGTTAAGCTAAAATGGTTGGAGGAAGGATACGGAACTCACTCCTGAGGGAAGATCAGTTAGTAACTCACCTGAGGAAAGTTTGTTCTAGCCAGATAGTGATTAACTCTTGTTCTTAGAACTTGAAGGTATATATTTCTCAGATAATTACATCTTAGGGAGTATATTGTGATATATTCCAACTGTGAGTATCAACGTTAGTGCCTTTTACAATTTTCTAGCCTCTTGTTTCACGAATACATAATGTCAGTGAATTTCAGAGGTTAATTACCTATTGTTTAACAATGCCAGTTTTCATTGTCTCCTCAAACTGTGTTCATTTTCATGTGTCTCGTTGTGAGGTAGGCATCTATTACATCATCTTTTTTTTGCAGCTCTCAAAGTAGCATAATTTCCATATCTTCTATATAGAAATCTTCCAGTTCCTGTAAGGATTACTCCTTTTTCCTAGTTTTTTTTGTTTGTTTACTCCTGCTTATGGAAATATTTTACATGTCGCAGCTGAAGCTAAATACACAGCTCAATGTGAAGCTAGGTATTAATGCAGGGATTGTCACTATGGATGAGCCCAGTTTTTTCTAGCTCAGCTTTCTGTCTCTGATAGATGCCACTGGTAGGTATTTATTTCAGAGGAAAGTGCAACACAGCCCTTAGTAAGGAAATAATGAACCTAACACAGAAGGTCTTCCACTATCAGTCTTTTAAGTTGTGCCATGAAAAATGAGAATCTGTATGGCTACTTATTTTTACCAATCTAAAGCAGCTGTTGGGGTTTTTGATATCCTGCTATTCTCATAGTCTCAATGATATCTTGTAACAGTGAGTTTCACCTCAGGTTAATCAAGTACTCTAGGAAAAAATGTTTGCCTTAATCAGTTTTATATGTGTTGTCTTTTCAATTTCACTGAATGTCCAGGAACATAGCTTTATTTCCCTTTTTCTACCATTCATTATTTTCTAAGCCTCTGTAATGTCTTCCCTTCCTGATCTCCTGTCTAAAGCAAACAATTCCAAATGTCTCAAGTCTGCTTGATCTGTATGATTGATTTGTATGCTTTTAAGTATTTTTATTTCATTTTTGTATCTGTCCTGATTTTGAAATGTACTTTTTAAAGATGAGAATTCCAGGGATAATCCTGATCTGTAGGTTGGCAATAAGATATTACTTGTATAATTCTGATTCCTTTGACTATTTTTACATTTTTCATTTCATTTTCTCTGGTGATCCCATGTGTACTGGAAAGATTTCAGGGGGGTGCTCAGTGCTATGCAGGTTCTTGCAACACCTCCACAAATACATCTTTACTTACTTGAGCATCCTACAGTGCTTCAGTTAGCATTTGTCACTGTGCTTTCTTTGTTATGTTCCAGTGAAAGGGCAAACTCTGTGTTTTGAAAACATTTTAGTGGGGTTTATTTTCGTTTTTTAAAAGATCATGTATGTATATTTGTCAAATACAAGTGAAAGGCAGGCATTTGGAGTGGAGTGTGGTTAATTCAGTAGTGATCTGCTCCTTTTGAAACTAAATTGTCTGAAATGAAGCCCAAGTTTCTTCCTGCAGAGAGGTTTAAATTATGGCAGTTGCTGTAAAAGATTAAATAATAATCTTTCTGAGGAGTTGATCTTGAGATGTCTCAGTACTGAAGTTTAGTCTCTGCATTTTAAGACACTTGTAAGTCCCTTTTTCCAGAGTGCTGCCCAAACCTGAATTTATCTAGTTGTGGCAGATTGGCATCTATGAAAATGCAGTTTGTCACAAGGTCCTGGAAAACGGATGATCTCCCAAGTCAGAGGCTGCTTCTGTAACTGGTGGCTTTTCATCATTCAGAGAAACTATTACAAACTTTTTCTCACATTTAAGACCTTTTGTCCTGGTTTCAGCTGGGCTAGAATTAATTTTCTTCCTAGTAGCTGGCATAGTGCTCTATTTTGGATTTAGAATGAGAATAATGTTGATAACACACTGATGTTTTAGTTGTTGCTAAGCAGTACTAGGTCAAGGATTTTTCAGCTTCTCATACTCCCCTGCCAGTATGAGAGGCTGGGGCTGCACAAGAAACTGGGAGGGGACATAGCCAGGACAGCTGACCCAAACTGGCCAAAGGGATATTCCATACCATATGACATCATGCTGAACAAAAAACTGGGAGGAGTTGGCCAGGGGAGACGCAACCACTGCTCGGGAACTGGCTGGGCATCAGTCAGCAGGTGGTGAGCAATTGCATTGTGCATCACATGTTTTGTATATTCTTTTGTATATCATTTTCCCTTCCTTTTCTGTCCTATTAAATTGTCTTTATCTCAACTCACAAGTTTTACCTTTGTTCTGATTCTCTCCCTCATCCCACTTGAGGGGAGTGAGCGAACAGCTGCATGGTGTTCAGCTGCCTGCCGGGTTAAACCACAACAGTCCTTTTTGGCACCCAACATGGGGCTCGAAGGGTTGAGGTAACGACAGATCTGACCCAAATGGGTTAAAACAAATTTGTTATAAGCATTCATTATATCAGTTTAGTAGTCGCTGGTCACAATTTTGGTTTATTTGCTCTCAGACACTGTATATGTTCCCTGTTGTGCTGTTTATCACCTCTGGGGGTACAAATACCAGATTAGACCCCAGCTGCTGGTGCTGGGCTGAATGTTCAAAGGGAGGGTCCCCTCTACACATAATCCAACTGATGCTACGTGGAGTAATGGGTCGCACTGCTCACACAACAGGCTTGAATAGGAAACCCCAGTTGCCCAGGAATCTTGGAAGTGATCACGGACCAGCCAGAAGGCAAAGATTTCGGAATATCGCCAGAAGAGGAGGTGACGCGTGCTGAAGAGGCCCAAAAATATAAACCGTATAATAAACTACCAGAAAATGAGAAGCAATATGCCCTGTTCACTGATGGGTCTTGTCGTATTGTAGGAAGGCATCGGCGGTGGAAGGCTGCTGTATGGAGTCCTATATAACAAGTCACAGAAACTGCTGAAGGAAAAGGTGAATCAAATCAGTTTGCAGAGGAGAAAGCCATCCAGCTGGCTTTAGATATTGCTGAACAAGAGAAATGGCCAGTGCTCTATCTCTGTACTGACTCATGGATGGTGGCAAATGCCCTGTGGGGGTGGTTGCAGCAGTGGAAGCAGAGCAACTGGCAGCGCAGAGGTAAACCCATC
>NW_009190781.1:57215-57639 GCF_000690835.1 Fulmarus glacialis
GACCAGCAAGTGAACCAGGCTGCTAAGATTGAAGTGGCTCAGGTGGATCTGGACTGGCAACATAAGGCTGAATTATAGCTCTGTGGGCCCATGACACGTCAGGCCATGAAGGAAGAGACGCAACATGCAGATGGGCTCGTGACTGGGGAGTGGACTTGGCATGGACTCCATTGCACAGGTTATCGATGAATGTGAAACGTGCTGCAATCAAGCAAGCCAAGCGAACAAAGCCTCTCTGGTATGGAGGACAATGGCTGAAATATAAATATGGGAAGGCCTGGCAGATTGATTATATCACACTCCCACAAACCCAACAAGGCAAGCACCATGTGCTCACCATGGTGGAAGCCACCACCGGATGGCTGGAAACATATCCCGTGCCCCATGCCTCCGCCCAGAACACTGGAGGATGTGTGGTGTTTAG
>NW_009190781.1:58316-114211 GCF_000690835.1 Fulmarus glacialis
CAGCATTTTTGCATGAAATTAGAACTGAAAAATAGGAGTCCAGATTGCTAATCTTTTTTTCTTTTTTTTTTTTATGGGGGGGTCCCCAGATCTAAACGTCCAGTGCCAGTTTCAACCACAGCGCCCAGAATTGACACTGCCAGGGCTGTAATTCCCCACCAGAAGGTATGTGACACATTTCTCCTCAGCCAAAGTTAATACCATTTTTATCTACTGCAGTGAAGGTAAACATTTACTACAGGAAATAGCTTTTGCCTATCCTAATTAAGTAAATATTGAATGAATGCACAGGCAGCAAAACTGCCACAATGCTATGTATTAGTGACTTGTATTTTGCTAATTTCTGATTAGCAGAACCAAAGCATCCAGCTATCCCCTGATGTGATCTGGTCTAACACATTCTCAGCAGTTTGTTTTCATCTAGGCTGCAAGAGGCTACCAAAGCTTCTCAAAATATACATTTGCTGTTGTAGATTCTTGGCGAAAAACCATTAGACTGTGCCTCAGTGTATCCAAATCCTAACTACAACTGAAAAGACACTGATTTGGAAAGAGGACATTAGGGCATTTGAAAGCTTGCATCTTACTGCATTCTTGTCACACTATTCAAAAGACATAAGAATAAAAAATAAAGAGGATAAGTCAATTTAATGAATAACAGCAAGTGGCAGAGGAAATGGATGGCTTGGTTTCTGTTGTCAAAGCTTGTCATCTTCCATAAAATAACTGTTCATATTAGAATAAATAGCATTCATTGACTGTACCTGGCAACTCATCTGTATCTTTGGAGGCACTGAGGAGCAAGGATACTTGAAAGATGGTATATATCCTTAGGCTCAAGCACTGGATAGGACATTTGTATTGCTGACGCATTTAGTTAGATAAATGGAGAGGAGGTAAAAATCTCCATTGCTGCAACTTTACCCCTTCTTTGAGTGCCAGTTTCATCCCTAGTACGTAGTATAAATAAGAAACACTGAAGATGAAAATACATGGGGAATTAGGTGGTGTTCTACTGTTTTTGGCAGTTCTGACTTCCACAGATCAATTTTAAGTAATTTTTATAAACACCGTGCTTTCCAAATTCAGAGCTCAGAAGGTAACATCATCCCTGTAACCGCTACAAATATGTTCAAACTAACAGAAGAGAATGCACTTGGGGAGAATAATTTGATTCAATTTTATTTTATCAAATTTGAAATGAAGCTGTCTGGCCATTTACTAGTTGATACAGAAATAATGTTATTTCGCTCCGGATCTTGTAAACTTTTTGGCAAGGGAAGATGAAATTAAGAATTTATCTTGCTTAGAGTTGTTTCTGCTTATATCACGATTTTATAAAAGTTATCTTGGAGAAAGTTATTGGAAGAGTCACCAAACAGTACTGTGAAATTGCTAGTACAAAAACAATGGATCATTCTTTTAGTTAGACTGGTGTTGGACTGCACTGGCAAAGTAACAGGGATAGGAAGGGGGAGAGAGTACTTACTTTCCCTCAAGAACTACACAGAATGCTATTAGTTTTCAAGGCAGCAAGTAGACATGCCTCTTCAGAGTTATTCACCAACACAAGTCTGACAACTATCTTTTGGGACCCTCAGTAGCATCTGTGCAGGTATGACAAATTTTCCTTCTTCCACCACATCAGATTTTCATGACTCTGTATTAGGTGCATTTCTTCCCTGGCAAGTGTCAATTTTAAAATTACTGCCATAGGTATTCAAAGCTGTTTACTACCCAAAACATTTTTCTCCCTTAACTATCTACCCTATAGAGAAGTTAACTCCACACACTGTAGTTTTTTTTAAAAGTCCTAAAAGTGCCTTTGGCGTGAAAGCTATAAAGTCACTTTACACTTCCTATTTTAACCCTTCAGAGAGAGATGAGGATCAAAGGACTCAACCCTTTTTCAGGAGCATGTTGTCTCACACTTGAGCATTCTGTGCAAAGGTGCTTAGGAAAGTTTACAGGAGCTGTTGGAGGCAGCCTATTCTGAATGGGCTACAGGCAGTACTTGCAGCTGGAAAAGAGATTTACTGGAACCTTTCTGGAGGAAAAGGGTGGCATCTAGGAGAAGGTATGGTGGGAAACAAGGTATCTAACAGTATTCAGAAAGGTCTTCTTAGGTGTAGGGTCTTTGGCCCAGAGGGAAGAGGTAGCAGTAGAGTGCTGGAGTGGGGGGCCCTTTGCAGGTCAAGAGGAGTGACGTTTGTGTCACTAATATACAGTAGTAGACAACAGTAATTTTTAATTGAAGAAAAACTCTTCTCTGAGGGTGGTTTGGCATTGAATGAAGGCATTGAACCATTGGAGAAATCTCAAAATCCAGAATAAAAAGTCTTTACTGATATAAACAGTGGTATGGGGGTGTTGCAATAACGTATGTTACAGTAAATATACTTTAAAAATCAAGGTTTCTTTGCTTGTCCTTTTATTATTTCTAGTAACAATATCACTGTAGAAAGGAAGAATTCCGTGACACATACGTGGAAGCTGTCACCTCCACATCACTGCTTGACAGTGTTTAGACTGTGATGGTTCACATGAAATGAATTCAATTGTATTTCAAAAAACAGCAAAAAACTACATTACAAGACAGTCACGACAGTATTGCCCTCAAACATCGAGAGAAGTTTTTCTCACCTTTCTCTGAGTCAAGGTTAAGGCATGGCAATGTTAGCTAAAAAATCTGCACGTGCAAGTTCAGTGTCTATTTTAAACCATATTCTCTTGTACATTATTGCTGATCTGATTGCAGCTTCCACTAATTTTCAAGCATGTATTTCTTCTTTGAATGCTATGGCCATGGTTTTTTGTGTTTTAGAAAAATAAACATACATCCTTTACAAAGATGTAAGGAAGGTATAAAAACCCCAGAGTTCTTCACCATGATAGAAATTTTGCTGAGCTGATCAATGTTATGGATGATACGGGTTCTGCAACCATAAGTATGGCATGAACTGAACTGTAGGACTATTATTGGAAATAAGTTTGACTGATTTGCAGTTTCACTGTTTCTATATCTGACATTAATCTCAAACTTGAAACAGTTTTCATTTAGTTTAGTCAAATCTCTTTGATTTAGTCAAGTCTTTTGCACAGTGTGGCATAGCTGGAAGAAAGGGCATAACTAATGCTGAAAGCATTCAAATAACAAGAAGAGTAAGCATGAATGCAAGGACTGAAACGAAGCCATCATCAGTCAGTGAGTTCCTGCGGCTTTTCAGGGCGGCACAACGCAGGTGAAGATTCAGCTCAGTGCAGTTCAAAATGTTCAAGCTGAAGCTTTAAGGCTAAGCATAGCTTTAACGTTTGTCCCTTGGCATAAAGGTATTAAGACAGCCTCTTTAATTTTAATAATATGACTATGTGTTGTCCTGTAAAACAGTAACTGTAAAACTGTAAAACAGTACCGAACACACTTATTTCAGAGTCCCAGTGAGGATCTCGTAATGCTTATGACTTGTTTCCTGCCAAATTTGGGAACCTATGTGGCTAAGAGAAAATAGATGAAGAGATGATTGACTTTTTAAGTAAAGCATAGGATGGAAGAGCTGGCTGAGCCAAAAGCTATTTGTTGGATGTCTTTGAGCAGAGTCATTTAATGCTGTGGTGCCTCCATTTCCTCCTTTCTATAAAAAGTTTAAAGCAACAACTGTATCTTGGGAGGTCAAATTCATTAGTATAGCATTAAAATTGTTCTCCCAGAAGTGCAAACGGTGAATAACGACTGTTCGGTCAGAGCAATAGAAAAATAGAACATGGGCTGTCAAAGGAAGAGGACCTGAAAAACTGGTATTGTGTCTTCCAATATAAATTTGTTTCTCACTTCTCTGATACATAAGAAGGAGTATTTGCCTTCATAGAAATTAAATACTTATAAAGAAAAGAATAATAATATTTCAGAATGGAAATTGAGCTGATTCATAGCTTCGTTCTACTCCCAAATGTTTGAGACTCCTCTACATTTATCAGTTTTAGGTTCACTCACTGACATTACATTGGGAAATTAAAACGCAGTTTTCGCCTCGTAGAAAGGGACTGCTGCAGGATCACAGCACCTTTCTCGAGAGAAGCAGCCCATTGCTCAGTGTCAGAGCCTCCTCTTCTGGTCAGCTGAAGGGTAGCATCAGACTTGCATGGATTGAAATGTTAGCTTGCTTTTCCAGCCACAGGGACTGAAACAGAATGGGATGAGAGAGATGGGAAACAGGGGAACGTTTGTTACTGTTGGCTGCGTTTCATGTGATGTAATCCTAAAAGCCGTGCTGCTGCTCAGTATTAGAAATTTGACCTTCACATTCAAAAATGGTTTCAGAAATGCTGCATTGATCTGTTTTTGCCACTGAACTGGAGAAAACAAATTCTAAAATATCCTACCAGGAATAAACTGAATGAGAGATTCTTTGTCAATCACAAAAGGAAAGAGCTAAGTAAGCTGATTATTGGGCAGTAATTCGTTAGAAGTAGTTATACAGCTGCTCTCTTAGACACTTCCTGTTTCATCCCTTTCCCCCCGAACGCAGGGAAAACAACTACCTTAAAACTACCATGAATATTAACTCAAAATGGAGAATGCTAACCTGGCACTGCTGGGTTCCTGGGAATTCTAGTGTTGAGTTACCAGCATGCTGGTATTCCAGCTAGAAGTTGTTTGAGGAGTGAAACCAAAATTCCATTCATGTCATAAAGGTGAGCAAAATCATCAACCGTCATTTTTATGGCAGTCCTATAATTTTCCCTTTGCCTAGTGTTAGTGTCCAGTAACACCAAAACTATGAAAATGCATTAGGATTAACAAAATATCTGGCATTTCTCTCATTAGCAGTTGAAATTGATACTTTATAATCAGATCTCCTTGCATGTCCTTTTTTTATGGGGTTTAGAAAGGAAACCCACAGTTAACTTGGATAAAAGCCACAGCGTTTTCAGAGTAACAAACAAATATAACTCCGGCATATCCTTTTTCTTCTCTATTGCCTCTGTATTTTTTTTAACATTTGTTTTGTCCCTCTTTGCTAGCATGTAAAACTCATTTGCACAAGTGGTGACTTAATTTATGAACATGGTCTTGTGCGTTTGTGCCTTTTTTATAACACATTTTTAGAGATGTTTTCTGTTTGTTTAATGATACTTGGAAGCTTGCAGTAGGCCACTTAAAGGTTGGTTGGTTGCTGTTTTCTGTGTCGGGGTATAATGACTGAAGTATGTAATTCAAATGTATTTATTTAAAAAGACATAGTCTGAAAAACGCTTTTAGGATTATCTATTTTTACAGCCTCAGGCAGCTATTAATGCCAGCTAAAGTCTCTTCCTGTTTATTACTAAGAAAAATGTTCTCAGTTCATTTTATCTGCCTTACGTTTTTGATTCAAAGCATCTTAAATGTATTTAATGTTATGATTAATTATGTCCTTAGACCTTTAGGGCTTTTTTTGCAATTAATTTCAATGAATCAGGCCATATTATCTTGATTTTTTCAAATGTAATCTCCCTAAACTTAAATATGCAATACAGAAAAATCCAAGAGGAGAATATGAAATATTTATCTTTCTAGTGAACATTAGTATCAAAATCAGTAAATGACATTAATGATAACCAATACTAGCAAAAGTAGAAAATCAGAGGCCAAATTTTTCTCAGGCCTATGTTTCATGCAAGGCTACGGGCGAGATGCATGTAAGATGTTAAAGATGGCAACTGAAGCAGTGCCAGCCCAAATGAGGCAAAATGTCACTGCAGGCCACCAGCTGCTCTTGTAGTGGCTTTCATTGAGGGCAGATTGTGGGCTCCATCCCTTCTTCACGATAATGTCCCCTGCCTGTCCCTGTCCCCCAGAGCTGGACTGCAGCATGCTGCCAGCATTACTGGCGGGCCTCTTAACTGTCAGCGTCACGGCATTTGGGTACCAGTTATGGCTGCAGCGTATCTAGGTCCAGAGGGAGGGGTTGAAGTGATCCTTCTCCTGTAGCAAAAGCAATGTAGCCCAAGTTAGGCTGGAGCCAGGAGCTTCTGAGATAAACTACAAATTGATATTATGGCTCTAGAGAAATCTGTAAATTGCCAAGAATTCAAATAGTTTGTTGGGTACCTCAACTATAGATTTTTTTTATCCAAAGAACATAATTACAGACAAACATAAGTGAAGAATAAAACAGCTTTTGAAACTATATAATTCATTACTTTAAAACATGTAAGTTTTCAGTTCCAGAAAAAAACTAAATTATGAGTTCCAGCACTCAGGATGCTAGGTTCAAAAGGCAACCATTAAGGAGATGTTAAAAATAATCAATATTAGAATCTTGCTATTCATGTTCCAGTCCCTGAGCCTTTAGAAGTTAAAGAATAAGAAAACTGAGAGTAAAGGTATGAAATGCCATCCTGAAAGTGAAGTTTGTATTCCTCTTTGATAAAATTGCCTACCTGCAGTATGGACAGACTTCCAAAAAGTATAGAGCTGTCGTCACTACACACTGCCGGTAGCTGGAAGGAAATGAGGCACTTTAACCCTAAGGGTGCTCTGTGCTTCCTGCGAAGAGCTGAGTACCCTCCAATCCTAGGGATTTAGATAGTGTTGGACCAGAATGAGCTTGAAGCAGTGACAGGTTGTTTTAGGCAACATGAGCACAGAAGTTTTACATGAAACTTCCTCAGAACTTATGCGACAACTTATTTCCTGCATTGTGTTGCTGAAAAAGCAGTATTTTTCTTCTTTGATATTACCTTTTATTTTGGTTTCACTAAGCTGCATTAATAGCAAATCCTTTATGAAACTGAAGCATACTACTGCATTTTTCCAGGATGAGGTTTTGGTAGAAGGTTTCTAATCTGAGCACCAGCACAGACTGCTATGGGTATAGCTATTGTAGGAAAGATTCCTGTGACTTTGACCAGGACAATACATCCTGCTGCCTAGTTAGGAATATTATCTGGGACATGACTGTAGGATCATACACTCTTCATCTACATACTCAGGGACACGTTCCTGCAAGTGGAAATTATGCAGAAATGTTCGGCATAGAAGCAACCTATCTGTTGAGCAGTACCTGTTCTCGAGTCCTGTTGGTCTATCTGCTAACCATGCTGCATGGCCTAATTAGCATGAACCAGAGCCTATGAAAGCAATGCAATGTGTGGGCTTCAATAACTTTAAGTGTACTCATGGAAAATAGAATGGTGTGGTTTAGAATCATTATATTTTTATAATAATGGCATTGACTTTTATGTTTGTATATTATCTCAAATGATTCTGACCTCAAGACATTTTTTTAAGATTTCTCAATTATCCTAGAAATTAATGGACAGTGTTGTCTTTATATAAAATCATTGCTATGAGGTTGACTAGTAGCAAATGCTCTTTTAATGTTAAGCTTTATTTGTTGATTTCAACTAAAACCCAGTAAAAAAATGCCTGAGTATGTTTTGCTTGCCTTATTTTGAAACAATGCATTTCTTTGTTGAAAATCTTCCCTGAAAGGTTGGATGCTTTGGCCCCAATCTATTTATTGCAAGTTTATCAATATGTTTAGAAAGCAATAATTGCAGATATGTTATTTTTGCATGTGTTCTATGATTGCTCTTTTCTTTTTTTCTTTTCTTGGCCTGCATGTTTGCTACTACAGGAACCTGCTTGGGAAATCAATGGCAACAGAACAACCTTCAGTCCTCTAACTAACACGGCGGCTGGGCCTATGGGTAGTATTTTAGCAACCAATGGAACGTTTTCAGGCTACCTCAACAAGCAAGAGATCAGCTTTTCAAATAGCTCTTCCTACTTAAAGACTACCACAGTTAGATCTTCCATGTCCTCTCAGTCTGTGACTCCTGACATTTCACCTGCAAAGAGTAATCTAGGTTCAAAACTAAGCCCTGTATTGACTGATGGCAATAGTCCTTTACACCAGCTGAGCCCTGCAAGGCAGTATAACAACCCTATTGGCCTTTACTCAGCAGAGACTCTAAGGGAAATGGCTGAGATGCATAAATTAAGTCTCAACCGAAGGGCTTCGGAAGGTGGACTTCCTAGAGGGTAGGTAACATGGTAAAATATTTAATATTTCAATAAATAATGAATTTGCTGAAAAATTAATGTAATAGAACCTACCCTATTGTGCATTTGTCTGATAATCATGATTAAGGTCTGGAACAAGCACTAAATTTTCCAGTACCCCCCAAAACATGTAACAGTTACAGAATAACTCTTGGTCTTTGGTATCTGAATTGCAATATGGGTTGGCAATAGTCACCAGAGCATGAGGAGGAGCACTGTGACTGACGTAACTGTGATCATCTCAGGGTTCTGGCATTTAGCGATTTAAACTAATGCATGTGGTCTCATAGAACCAAGTATCACTGTCGGCCATTACAGTGATGGTGAAACAGATCTGCTACGAAACAGATCTGATCTTTGGTACTTTCCTAAAGAGAAATTGCTTTGACCAGCAAATCTGACATGCTAGTCTACTGGAGTGTCCCGCTATAATTCCTGCCTTAATGTATTGGCTTTCCTATGCAAAATGACTCAAAACTGCAATATTTTGAATCCTTTGGTTTGAACATTGTCTGTCTCACATCCATTAGCTTTGCTCTTAAGTTGTATGTAACAAGGCACGATCTCTAGATACTACCCAGATAGTTTGATCCCATGCTGTCAAGGCTTTCAGTGTTACTGTGTTGCAGATCAACTGTTTTATTAGTAGGTTCGTGAAGTGAGGCGCTTGGACTACAATACATGAGAAAAAGCAACGAGGAACAGGTTTTCCTAATTTTTCTGCCTTCATGTATTAATTTGCAAACAAATCTCTAATTTGTTTATTTGTGTTTGTTTAAAATGAAGATAAATTTCTTATTATGAATATGGGAAAAAGTATACTTTCGACACTAGGGACTTGGCTATATGAGGAAAAACAGAAAATGGAGACAATCCACTCGAGGTTTGATAGCAAATGCATATTTCCAAGTACTTTATATCCCATTGCAGAAGCTCTCTGCAAGAGCAAAACCAAGAGTTTTTAAGTTGTAGCAAAGTAAGGATATTTTATCCTTACAAAAGAGCATATATACATGTTCTAGATGATTCAAGCGGTTTAGATGATTCATTGTAACTCTCTTGAGCACTCAGCATTAACAACCCTAATTAACTTATCTGAAAAAATCCTATCCTCCCTTCTCATACTGGATAATTAAGAAAGGCAATTAGTGTTTAAAAGAAAATAATTTCAGTTAGTAAGCAAGATCAGCAAAATAAACCTCAGAATGCTTCTCTCTTAATATACAGTTTTCTTGGGGAAAACTAATCCTTGTCTTATTTCAATATGCAGAGTTTCCTGGGAGTATATCTCACTATCTTTCTCCCACTATCTTCACAAGCCTCCTTAACATCTGCAAGGGTGAGGGTGAAGGGGCTGTATTTTGGATGGCTCAGCATTCTGGCTGTTTCTTCGTTATCAAAATTACAACAGAGCGGCATCCATCACTCACCGAAGTCAATGTGAACCATTCTATTGATTCCAGAGGGCATTGTGATGTGACTACATAATATGTCAGTGATTGTTGGGGTGCAAAAAAGGTGTACCTGCAGAAAACACCTCACTGTCTTCACTCTGCTGCTTTTCCATGTTTTATATCTCCTTTGTATGTACTGTCTGTGGCAGTGCACTGAATTACAAAGCAAGGTTCTACCTTAGAACAACATCTGAGTTGGTTGGTTTTTTTTTTAGTTTGAACAAAATTTTACGGAATTGCTGTCTATCTGCCTGTAATATCAGTAGCACTGATGAACAAATAAGAAAATTTATGAGAAATCATCTAAATGTTCTGATAAAAAAATTCAGCTTTTATCCTGCAGCCCAGGAACAATCTGAAAAGATGAAAAAGCCCAGAGCTACTAAGTACATGTGTCTTTTCAGGTAATTCCTCTGAGATTTAGAGAATTGTACATCTCTGTTTACATGTAGAGAAAATTCAGAGTTCAATAATCCTGTCATTCCCACCCCCACTTGAGTGTTATCCATGAAGTGAGAGGCATCTTTCCTACTACTCTGTGCAGAGTAACATGGAATCTGTAACTACCTTGGGACTTGGTCTCATCCATGATAGTCTCGATCTCATTGTGGATATATGTGAAAGAGTGCACAAGGAAAGCACTGTGAGCTCTGCAAAATCAGCTCTGGACTTTGTGGTGGACATTCTTGCCATATAGTACAACATGAGATGCTGCATAAAGATTGTGAAATTATGGTGCTCCAAAATTGTGAATTTATTATGCATTCATGAACATGCAGTTAACAGTATGGTAAAAGCTATAAGAAAATTCAGGTTTGGGGGTTGAAAGATATATTTCATATTTCAATTTGGTGTCCTTTTCACCAAATCACTTAAACTTAATTGTGTGAATTGCTGGAATTGTTAGAGGTTTATGTAAATCCTTTGGAAAATCCTATCGGAAAGCTAAAATTAATTTTGAGATTATTTCCTTGATCTGCAAAGAATAACAAAGCATCTGTTTCTCTGATACACTTTTACATTAAAGCTTTATCACCCTGGCCCAGGGTGAAAAATAGAAGTGGCCTGTTAAGAGTGTGGAACTTGATGTGCTGAAAGCTCTGGAAAGGGGAGTATTAATAAATACGAAGAGTGAGTCAGAGCTTGTAACATGTGGTTCTTTTTCATTCCAGTGTAAGTTATTTTTCACATTGTAGGTCAAGGGCAGTAAATACCTGTCCCACAAGTACGTGCCAGGTGGCTTAAGTTACTAGCTTCTTACTGTGTGACCTCTGTGAGCAGCAAGTTGGGTGTTTCATATATGTCCGTATTTAGAATCAAGCTAAAACAATGTGTGGTTCTGAACTGGAGAGAATTTTCTCATCACATGCTAAACATAAGGAGAAGTAAAGCTTTATTCTTTTTGAAGGAAGCTATAGTAGCCTCTTCACATCTAAAAAATCTTTACTGAGATGCGTGGCTGTTGAGCTGTTCTTAGTGTGTACACATAATGATTTTTATCTTTGAACATATTTTTATATGCAAACAAGTGGTTCTTCTAATTAAGGGGTATTTTAGGGACAGCAGTTCTGCCTTTAAAATATTATTTTATGGGTAAGGCAGAGGCCTGGATTAGAGGATTAAAGCAGGCATCAGAGGCCACTTCAGAAAATGATACTATTACGCTATGTTTCGTTGTAAATGAGCACCCAGCTGTCCTGCACGTACCTAAAATGGATATAGGATCACTGATATGCTTACAGGCTACATCTTGTTCCTAATATATCTCTACTGGTCCCTGTAACAGACTGATATATTTGGCTTAATGTAATGTTTATAAAGTTAAAAGAATATTCTCAAATCCAAGAGTCTGAAGAACAGTAACTGCAGAAGGTGATCTGTGATTGCTTTTCCATGGAAATGAAGAAGTGCAAAGCCTTTACTGCAGCTTTGGCTCATTAGCGTGTTTTTGATCGTGAAAACGGCAGCTGGATGAGCCAATGCGAAAGGACTGTATGTAAAAAGAAGCAGTAATATCAAAGGTTCTGCAAGGCAAATGCAGAAGGCAACAAATCCACTTTGAATGTCACTCGAACAGTATAACATTGCTGTCCAGTATTTTGTATCAATCCCAGATCCAGAAATGTTACAGCAGCAAGTTGGAAGGTTCAGTGCCCGGTTCTGTCAACAGCATTCTGTGCAGCTAAATAAGAAGAAATATTTATTAACTGATCCTGGCCTCTATTCCTTTTTATTTTGCACAAAATATGATTAATTACTCTTCACCCAAGAATATAAGAGCAAAGTATGGGTATTCTAAGCTTTGAAAAAGCTAAGTTAAAATAAATGTCATAGCCCATTAATGCTATTCCTGCAACCAACAGAAAGGGTTATTAGCAAATAATATATTACAGTCTGAGCACACTATCTGTTCATTGCTCCCAGCTTTGGCCCGCATAAGGCCTACGTTGAGTTTTGTATTGTGTTTCTTTGGAATTACTGTGCAAGCCACTGTCACTTCTTGTTTATGCAGCAAAGCGGGATGTAGCATGAACATATGTTTTTTCGTACTGTGTATGTACCAGATGGAATAAAATATCCTGATATGGATATCCAAAAAAACACATAATGCACGGACTTGCTTCATTTCATATGGAATAAATTAGGAATGACTATTCTGAAATTAATTGGCTTATACCACTGTTGGCATAATATAGGTACAGTCAGATTTAGGCCAATAGTTTGTTAAATACAAAGGCGTTTTCCTTAGTTTTAGATTTAAAACATCTACCAATATATTCTTTGGATATTCTCCAGCATGTAAAAGACCAAAAAATCAATCTTGCAATACCAACTCTGAGGGCGGCCTGAGGAGAACAGACTTCATCCCTGAATGTTTAGTATCTGAGGGAAGAATATAATCTCTACCACTCATTTGCTATTTTCAGATGAGAATATACTCTGCAAATGCTGCCTTCTTCCCTCCGCTCCCTCCCCCCATACACTTTGATAATAATACTTTTAGGGATGCACATGTTCAAGGGTCAGCCAAAATACCATGGTACCCTACTAAGTCCTAGTGGATCAACTATAATCCCTACATTTTTCCCTTTCTTAATCTCATTGGGGTTTTCAGGCATACATTTACTTCTTGTTCTTATTTGTAGATGGTCTGAAAAAAGCTTTAGTAAGCTTTTGTAAATGCCTTTTGCCCTTTGCACTCTAAAAGCGATTGACTTTTTCTGTTTGGTTGGTTTTGATGTTGTTTGTTCTCTTTCTCTTCTTTTAGGTCATAACCAACACCAATGCCAAGTTAGTATCACTTCTACGTAGTGCCGAGTATTTGTGTTACACTGTATGTGCGAAGATTTGTTTTCTGGGGTAGCATGATCCCTTGTGTTCCTGCTGTGTCTGCTTGCAAGTGGAAATATTTTTTAAAAAATCTTATTGGTGTGGCAAGCGTCATGGGCTGTCACTGGTGTCCAGTGGTGCTTCTTTCTAAGCACGCCATGTGTTCGGCATTTCTTGGTGATGTTCTAATGCTGCAAATGGAGTTAGCATCTGAGCTTGCTCAGTTCTTTTAAGTGCTTTCAGATGTTTTCTTCTCTACAGTCCGAGTTTAATTCCTCCTAACTCTTTAAGTAGTCTTCATGCCTTCAGGATTTGGGGAGCCTCATCTCAGCCTTTTTTGGTGTATTATTAGTGATGTATTTTTAGCCTCAACATTAAATTAACTTCCAAAGTCCCACTCCACTAAAATTCAAATTTAGGTTGGTATGAGATACTGATATGGAAAAGATCTAAAAAGTAATTTACCTTAATAAGCATATTGCCCAAACAAGACGTCATGGTTTAACCCCAGCCAGCAACTAAGCCGCATGGTGCCATTTGTTGCCAGCTGGGGTTAAACCATGACACAAGAAGCAGCTATTGATTTGAAAATGTGATTGTCTGCTTTATTTAGGAAAGTTCACAGAGTCCTCAGCTTTGACCTTTAGTTTTATAAGGGCAGAGGATTGTCTCTAAATTCCCACTTTCTGTCTCTGAACTGAGTATTGTCCAGAAATTGCTGGAGAGACTGGGTTAAATTCAGCATAAAATAAATAATTATATTAGTTAAATGTCAAATTTAAACTGACAAGAGAAGGTTAGAAGTAGTAGAATACATAAAGTTGAAGTAATATTTAATGCATATAATTTACACTGATCTGGCATTCTCTGTTGATTTTAATGAGGTGTGGGTGTGATGTCATGCAAATGATGTAACTCCTTTGGAGTGATGAAATTCTAGCCAATTTACATTGATAATTATTCTGTTAGAATTGTCTTAGAAAGCAGAAGTCACATTACAGAGGTGTTTTTAATCTTACTTGCTTTGGGATTTATTTTTCCTGATCCTTTTCCAGCTTGGTAGAAAAATCCCATTTGTTTTGCAGAGGTGCTCCAGCTGTCTCTAGGATCTTACCTCTGCCACTTTGTCCTAGAGCACAGCAAGCACTAATATCTTCTGTTTACTTCCAGAGTTATAAAGAAAATTCTGCAGTTGAAAATCTGTACCCTTTTCTCTTATTTTTATGGGAGTCTTGTTAACTTCAGTGGAAGTTTTGCCTTGGTATGGGTAATGTGACTAAAACCTCTTGAAAGACGCCATTGAAACTGTTTAAATAGCACAAGTGAAAGCCTAAATCACTACTGCTGCTACCGCTAGGGAAGTTTAGGCTGTTCTAAGATTACTAGCTTTTATTTTTGTTATTGATTGTGGAAACTAATTGCTTTGAACTTTATTCTTTAAAAGTGGCATATTTAACCTCTGTCTTTTCATTCACACAATCTTCTCAGATCTTGGGTTTAGACTCTTCAGTACTTCTAACAGTGTGGGGGAAAGAGAACGTTAAATTCAAGATCTTGAGGACCTGTGTGATTGTTTAGGGTATTACAAAGAAAAGAAATACCATTGTTAAAGTAAGGCATGTGCATGCTGAAAAGTCAAGAGTACAACAACCTGCATGTCTCTGCACATCACCCTTCAACAGATGATGTCAGTGTAATAATAATATTGTCATAGTTGATGAAGAGTTAATGGAGAGATATTTTAAATGTGTAAATGTCTTCGTAAAAAGATGATTTTAACTTTTTGAATGCATAATGCAGCTTCCTGGTTCCCTCCTTTAAAATGTTGATGTGTGTAACTAAAGGCTGTGGCTGTAATATAGCATGTGCATATTTATGTCCCTGTTCCTTGAGCATGTGGCTGTTAATGTTCTATCAAGTATTTTGAATGATGTGTGACTATCTCTCTTACTGTCCATCTTCAGTCAGGGCATCCCACCAAACAAAAGGCTGAAAACATAATGGAATCCCCTGGCTGGGTTCAGAGGTGACACATCACCTTTGATAATCTCTGGAAGATTAAGTCAGATGGCTGCCAGCTTTACTTCATTCTCCTTTTTCCTCCATGCCGGGTTGAGGGTTCGGTTTTAACACTCATCCTCTGGGGCTAACCCACAGCAGACAGGCACACTAGTGTTCCCTTGCCAACCAGAGACGTGTTGTTCAGTCACATGAAAAAGTTCAGCAAAAGACTTAATAGTAGCTGATGAACTTATGGTGTAATGGTTTTAGACTGAAAAGGAAAGTTGTTCCAATGAAACAGGATTACATTTTTCAGAATTTCTTTTGTGGCAGGGGATATATCCATTTCCAGCTTTTGGGCTCAGTTCCAGATGAGACATTTGTGAAATATCGATTATTTCCCAAAGAACCGAATTCTCAGTTTTGCCCAGTTTGGTGAGCATACGGAATCTATACTGCTGGCATCCTCCTGCTGCTGGCAAGACAGGAACAGCAAACTAGAGATTCATCTGATCTCCCATAGGTTAGAGAAGAGCAGCTACTTCAGTGACTGACGGCTGAGGTTTAGCTTGCTCGTTGAAACTCCAGGCAACACTCGGTCCTAACTCTAGGACTAGAACAATGTACAACTAGGCGCTACAAGGAAGCCAGGTGCTCTTTAGCTGAAATCTGATGTTAAACTGACTTGTTCGGTTGTAATGGGAGCGTCAGGTAACTTGCTCATGGCTCAATTTCTCAAATAAAAATCCTTCCTCATAAACGGAGCCACTGGAAAATATGGCGGCTACTCTTTCAAATGCAGTTGTCCCATTGATTGCGATATAGGATATTTTGATCTGAGACTGAGCATTTATGATGCTATAGCAACACTTATGGCTGGCTGTACAGAGATTTTGGGAAGATTAATTTAGTCATTGTGAGGAAAGCTTTGAAGATTAAAAGGCTCAAGTACTAAATTTCACTATGATTAATAACAGAGGACCTGACATCTGTTCATCCCATTGCACTTTCTAGCACTTTGTAAGACCCTTCTGAAAGAATGAATGGATGCAGTGAATAAACTGGGAATTCTCTGCAGTATGTATGTATGTCTGTGGACGTGCATATATATGTGTGTGTGTATAAGTTTGTATACAATTATATGTATATATGCATGTAAGAATAGAATTTTAATATATGTAAGTATCACATAAATATTTAGGGATTTGTCATGATTTTTTTATACAATGACAACTGTTTCACCTTTTTTCTCTTTATACATCTGTGAGCCAGCACAAAAATGTCATCCATGAACGCAGCCAGTTTTTAACTGTTACTTGTTACTTACGTTGTCTCTTATCCTCTGACCAGAAGCTTTTATGGTGCGATGCCATGAACAGACATGCACACTCCTCTGTTGGTGCTTTTTCTCTCACTTAACTGTCACGCCTTTCTCCTTTCTTCCCCTCCCTTCCCTGTCGAACCTCACTCCTGCATAACCCAGCTCGGAGCTCACGGACCGTTTCAACCCCAATGTCCTGAAGGACTCTGCCCTGTCTACACACA
The DNA here is from genome assembly GCF_000690835.1 of Fulmarus glacialis. Lineage (NCBI taxonomy): Eukaryota > Metazoa > Chordata > Aves > Procellariiformes > Procellariidae > Fulmarus > Fulmarus glacialis. The sequence goes on from NW_009190781.1 coordinate 74,697, forward strand.
AACCCATTGAGGTGAAAGGCCTAGGCGGCAAGGCTACTATAATTCACGCCCAGTATAACACCCCAATCAGCATGTATTCCCAAGATGCTATCATGGATGCAATTGCAGGCCAGGCACAAGCCCAGGGTGGAGAATTTGCTGGGTAAGGTTATTTCTTGTGTGGAGTGCTCTTTCTCTGCATGATACGCCTAACAGTCCCTACGTGCATGACACGGCAGCTCTTCCTGGACTCTTTTTTCCTGAATTATCTTAGACATGAAAAATACAAATCAATCCTAGATAGTGTTTGAAAGCATTTCATCGTTTTGAAGTTAAAATGATGGATAGTTAGAAAATGTAGCATTTCTTTTTTGGTATTCTTCGCAGAACTGGTAAGCCCCACAAAAATGTATCTAGTGCTCTGTATATGACACTGGATGGCTTTTCATTTATGATGACTGTGCTTTGAAATAACCACTGTAATATATGCGTAACTCAGAAAGAATGGGAAAGGGGGGGTGGAATTTTTATTGATACATGAAAAATGCAAAATATTTATTTAGTACTGGCTCCTGTTTTATTCTTCAGAATGGAGTGTTGTGCTGTATTATCCCTATCCCTAGTTTACATACTGTACATGTGTCTTACGCATATCCTTTGGACTATGGCAAAATGCATTGATCCTTAATAATTCTGCTTTTCCAATGCATTCTGATAATCTTATTTGATAAACTTATCCACAATTGTTATGACTTAACTGAAATGACACGTGCGATGAATGTAGCCAGGTTTCTCTCTTATTGGATATCTTTCTACCCAAAATAGAACCTACCTTCTTTTCATGTGACATCAAAATATATGTATAGCAACACATTTCACATATGTTAGCTGCAGACTTATTGAAAGTGCAGATGTTTTATGTATTTGCTTGTGTTCCCTTTTACTGGCCATTTCTTTTCTCTTTTTTTTCCCCACTAATTTTTTGCACCAATATTATTCTGTTGTTCATCACAACTCTCCCTAATGGTGGATCCCAAACAATACCTTTAGTTGGTTTTGACCATGACTCAGTGAATCTCCACAGCTGTAAGTAGACTCACATTTCCAGTTAGCAAAGTACAATGAAAGAAGGTCCCTCTATCTGTGTTCATTATAATGGTTCACATCTTTCATAGGCATGGATTATATAAAACATTTTATGATATACTGGCATTTTCTGCTAAATGCTGTAACATTATATAATGCAAATAGTAATGTTTAAAAATTTTACCTATTTAAATGATCAGATGATTATAAAGTTTCACTGCTGAGCACACATATCCTTTTCTCTTTATAAACAGCGCATTAAAAGAATCTCTCAAATGCAGTTCCAATCACAGGAGTGGCTTTGCTGGTCGGGAAAACATCATCATCTTTTCCCACCTGTGGAAGAGATCAAAACACATTCTGTTGCGGGGAGAGGGAAATGTCCTTTCTAGAAAATCCCAGATAGGGTGAGAGAAGTCCAAAAAGTGCAACTAGAATTGGAAGACCAGCAGACTTTCTAGGGGGGTTAGGGATTTGTCTCAACATGAAGTAAAGAATCTGAATAATTGGAGAGGCTTGAATCATAAATCATTAGGTGGTAATGAATTATATTAGTATATACATATATCTTGAAAAGAGCTGAATGAGTGGATACATAGATAAAAAACAGATTTTCATGGGCTGTTGAGTCGTTGCACCAGTAGCAGCAAAAGCTGTGTTAAACGCCACTAGCAAAAGCTCTGTTCTAACTTTTTTTTTCATTTTGAACATGGAATCCACCTATTGCATGGGTATTTTTGAAATGAGATGATTATTTCCATTAATCCTTCTGTATTGGATAGTTCTAGTGGAACGTTATTCTTTGCAGACAGCTCCATGACTATGTTCTCCCCTGTAATATTGCAAAATAAGTTTTCCTGCAAGATCCACTACATAAACTACCGTTTAAGCTTTTCCTTCATTTTGGAATGTGACCCCTAAGCCTAACATTCACCTGGCCCCAGGAGAAACTAATGTTTCTATTCCTATGTGCAGTCAGGTGCAGGGGACTCTCTAAATCTACTGTGCTGTGAGCTACAGCCTGTTTTCTAACTTCTTGTTTTTTAAACGCGTAACACTTAGTGACTAAACAATTTTCTCAGTAGATTGTTTTATTATAATTAACACGGCATTTTTAATCTAGATATAAAGGCAAGGTTTGTGCTGATATAACAATGGCCTACCCATTGACTGATACTCATTTGATTAAACCTGTAACTCATTTCCTGAAGGTGTTGCTTTGACCTCTGTGATATTCTGAACTGTAATTTGCAGTGGAAACTGAGGATGTTCTTTAGTTTGCTTAGTTGATCAAGTCTGAATAAGATTATGCTTAATGCAGAAATATTTGTGTGAGACGTTTGTCATATAAAAGCAGACCAAATTGTGTACTGATTCTTTTGTCTCAATTCTCTGCCTATAATTTGGTCTCGGCTCTTAATTACTTTTCTTTGGGCTTTTCATTTTACGTTCGAGATAAGCCCTGAAGCCACAAGGTGTATGTACAATGGTAAGCATACTCAGACTGCAGATCTAAAGGGCTTCTGTTCTTTTTGGCAGACAATAGCTGGAAACACCGCTTACTTCTTTTATCAGTGATGAAGAATAGACAGGCTTAAGATAAGAATTCATTTTCTAGTTTGACCATTTGAAATCAGTGATGTTTTAACTTAAGCCAGTAAGATCAGAATCAGGCTCATGTCACTTAGAAAATAACCCACACATGCTGGATCACCATGACAAACACAAAGGAAAGCATATAAATTATTTATACTGCGGTTATTCAGACCTCATGCTGGAACTTAAGGGTAGAAAAATTTGAATGCCCTGACTTTGTATCTTTTCTCACTCTATGTTGCTTTGTTTTAATTGATTTTGATATACCAAGAACCAAGAGTTGGTTGCAGTAAAACCATGTTGTCAATACATTTCAAGTACATTTCTGTCAAACCTCTTCTAAATTCCATTATGCAGTTTTAGCCAAATTCACAAGTCATGTAAGGAGACATAAATCCAACAACTTTATCACGATTAAGATCTAACAGTTCTAGTAGCAGAATCAATAATGTGATTGTACAAACTAAAGTCTCGTGTATCCTCCAGAATAAGTCAACTTAGCTGGATAATTTACCAGTCTGCATAAACTCTTTGTTTGTTGGGTTGGAGATTTTTTTACCTCTCAGAGCTTTTTTTTAATAGTTGGAATCTAATATCCAAAGCCACAATATTTCATTGTGTGTCTACATCATGGGTAGAACACTGCAGTGTTCCTAAGTTTTTACTTACTATCTACTGCAATTAAATCTGAATAATGACTTCAGGGAGTGATTCACATGGTAAACCATAGTTTATAATAAACTCCAAGAAAAAAAATCACACTGCTACTTATTCAAAGAGGTTTGACTGTCTCTAAAGCTTGTTTTAATGTTAATAATGTGTGACTTTATGATGAGGTGAAAAAGGGGGACAATTTTTTATTGAATCTTACTAAAATACCTTAGGCTATAATACGAAAAACCCTCGAAAGCTCTAGCCCATTTGGGAAGAATTTTTTTTCAGTAACATCGATTTAAAGTAATATGCTTAAAGATGCATGATATTTCTGCACATACACACCCAGATGGAAAAAAATTAAATTAAGAAGAGGTATAACAGAGGTATTAACATGGTTATGTGCATCTTTAGGCTGTCTGTAAGAATCAACTGTCACATTTAGGTTTATGAAATGCTCATAATCAGTGACGCGCTCTATTTTACACTTCCATGCTGAGTGGCTCATACGTCATAGTTACTCGTCTACAATATAATTATGATTTTAAAAAAAGAAAAAGGCCTGTTGCATTAAAGACAGAGTTGGAAATATTCCAATGTATGGCATTAATTTAGTTCAATTTATATGAGTGTGTTTCACTCTGCTAGGGAAGGTTAATTCACCAAGCTCCATTTCCTGCCTTAATCATCTACCATAAGGATATTAATAAGTCATATTAATGCCACACATTGCTACCGTGAAATTTGTGGTCCAGCCTCTAGCCGTTTTTAACTATCTGTGAGCTAATGGCATATCTATACATACACTTTTAAACTGCTTTTTTGTACACTGGTCATAATACAAGAACAAAGCATTTCAGCTAGAGGATTTAAACAAAGGTATTTGAACTGTCCATGACTTGCACACCGCTGTTGCCACAGTAGTTCATGGTTGAAATCAGCAGTACTATCTATCCAGTGGTTTATTATCCACTCTGCAACTGTCTGCAGCTGTGAAATTTGCTATCACATACAGCAGTTTTTTACGCTACAGCAGGATTAAAAAGTAAGTCTGGGGAGATAAAATTAACTGTTGGCCAAAACCAAGCATTCACCTATGACAGTAATACGGGGCAAGGTACTGCGTGCTTCGTCAGTACTAAGACGTAGGCCTGAAGTGCCCTGGGAACTTGAAAAGTGGGTCACCTTTTGGGGAGCTTTAACTGGACCCTTTACAGTGACAGAACTTTTCAGCGTAGCCAAGAGTGAGAAGTGGCGGCAGAGCATTAACTGTTGGCCAAAACCAAGCATTCACCTATGACAGTAATACGGGGCAAGGTACTGCGTGCTTCGTCAGTACTAAGACGTAGGCCTGAAGTGCCCTGGGAACTTGAAAAGTGGGTCACCTTTTGGGGAGCTTTAACTGGACCCTTTACAGTGACAGAACTTTTCAGCGTAGCCAAGAGTGAGAAGTGGCGGCAGAGCGGTCACGAGGGGGTTGCAGACTTCTTTTGGTATTACAGAGTATCTCTGTTCCATATAAAGGCTATTTCTGCATGAAGTCAGCAGAAGGCAGAACTCGCTACTGCGCTTACTTCCCTGCCTCAGCAAGCCCTTCTGCCGTGTTTGAAGGGCCAGAAGAAGCAGCCTACTGCTCTCTCCCATCTTCCATCTGAGGAAGGATATGGCACTAATTTGTCTTTTGGTGCACACAGGAGCAACACTAGTGGAAGCCACTGATGGCACACCCTGCCCAAAATAAACAACTCCACATTATGCCTTCCATACCTGCTAGTGTTTAGATATGTGGTCTAGGAAACAGGAGCTCAAAAAGGAGCTGGAAAATGCTGATTCCTCCTACCGGGCATCTTCCACGCTGAGAGACTTTTTTACATGGCTTTAATGTTTTGTGGCAGAGCTTAAACTGAAGAGTCAGGTTTTTTCTAAGCTATGCTCCGTCACATAGGTGTTTGTACTGAAACATATAAAAGAAAAATAACTGGTTCCTCAAGAAAGTGAGAAGTTGCATATACTGGGGCTTATGAGGAATATAAATGCTCCTCTCATTAAAAAAAATCCTAAAGAGATGGGGTGCTTTTGGGTCCATAGCATATATAAGCACACATCTTACTTGAAGAATACATCCCATGCTATTGTTAGGTGCAAATCCATTAAAACAGTATATATTATGCATTGCTGAAGAAGAGGAGTGTGTCAGCTGGAAAATACTGATATTTAAGGCACTACCTGGTAATAATTTTTATTACAGTGTGTGCTATTATCCTACAGTATGTAGGATATCAGACATGCTTCTTGGCTTTTTCATGATTCCTCTCAGGCTTTCAAATCACAAACCCAACTTCTCTGTGGATTTTTGCTGCACAATGGTATCTTAGAGAACACTAACTTTGAGCCTGAACCAAGGAAGCAACTTCTATAGCAGGTGACTGCTCCCAGAACTTTATAGCAGTGACTTAGTTGGACCAAATGGCCCAACTTTTAACAGAGCCATTTCTCAATTTTCATGAAGTTGAGCATGCTACTTGCAAAGCTCTATATGGAATAGCATGTTAAAGCTGTTACAATAAATCACCTGCTTCAAAAATAGACCTTGTATTTAGAGAAGTCATGGAGCCAAGTTACCCCAAGCACACATCATCCCCTCAGTATTTCTGCAGCTCTGTTAATATTTAATTTTAACTATATGCTATGCAGAAGTTATTTTTGCAGGGAAAAAAAAGTTATTAAGTTACTAAGTCTGTTTCTAGCTTGCATCATAAATCAAAGAGAGGTTACCTCACTTGAGCTACAGAGCTTCGTAGCTTTGACTTTAGGTGTGCAAAATTGGAAGTTTCTTCCTGGATAGATCACTTTGCAAGGTGATTAGAGATATCATAAGACTCTGAGATACATTCTGCTGTTAAAGATTTCAGATACAAAATATGTATGCAAGTCTTGAGTACAAGTCTAGACTTCTTATGCTTCACATGTTTAGTAGAAAATAAATCCAGAGTTATGGCAGCTGGAAGTTTAATTCAGAGTTTGGCAAAGAATAATCATCTCTAGAAAAAAACTGTAAAAGCCTATCACATTATTTTTACAATGAAATATGTTTTTCATTTCTAATTGCAACCTTAAAATAGACTGGCCCAAAACTGTAATAAGACATAACATAAAACAGTATCAACATGAAGCCGTTTTTATAAGAAATAATACGGGACAAGAATGCTCAGAGAAATAAATTTTTTTGCCTGGCATACTCTCCTTTATCACCACACGTTACTCCAACCACCACAAGCTTGTGGCTGCATTGGCTGAGGAATCATGAACAGACATTTCCAAGCATTTTCACACTCTTTTCAATATGCAGATCTGAATGATAACAGGCCATTTCAAAGATAGAATGAGCCATAACATTCTTAATTCACATAAAATTGATCTATGTATTTTTTAAAAAAAGTTATATTTTCAAAGCCGTTTTTTGGATTGCTGTCACTCTAGATGAGAAGCTGTAAGAACAGAGAGAGGTTGGGATGAAAGCTACCATGTGCTGTTTCACAACATTTCACTTTCTGAATTGCAGTGCCCTTCCTATTAAAGATCCTCACGTGGACAGTGCCTCTCCGGTGTATCAGGCTGTGCTTAAAACTCAGAACAAGCCTGAAGATGAAACCGAAGACTGGAGTCGCCGTTCTGCCAATCTGCAGTCTAAGTCTTTCCGCATCCTTGCCCAGATGACTGGAACGGAGTACAGTAAGTACAGTAAAACATCCCCTCATCCTGATTTTAGATTCATGTCTTTATTTTCTTACCCCAGTATTAGCAACTGATACTCAAGGAAGACTCATGTCCAGCTCGTAGTCATTGTCAGTGTGGGCTAAGGTCAGAGAACCCTGGATGTAACTTGAGGGAACTAGGAAATCAAAGTGTTCAATCTCACCTTACGTTTTATGAAGAAAATTCTTTGAACTGCCAGGGGTCTCACCATAAAAGTATAACAGACTATACAGTAAAAGAGCAAATCAAATCTGTGCAGCGTAATCTTCCATTTTCCAGCCGCCTAGACTTACGAAGTTGTCCATTTGTTAGAAAAAAAGATAAACAACTTCTGTCTCTTGTAACAGTCTTTTATAGAAGTGACTTCTGGAGGTCAAAAAAAATCATGGATCACCATTTGTATTGAATCTATGGTTCTCTATCATCAACCCTGTTATCTAAAACTAGATCTGCTATGAATGTCATGGGAGCTTGAACTTTGTTGCCTGTTGCCTATGGAAATGTTTCTCTGACCACCTGGTACTAACCTCAGATCTTGTTTCTGATCTAGAGAATAGGAAGTTCAGGGACCTTTCCCACATCCTCAGATGAACCGGCTGCTGCCTCTCATGCTTTCCTACAAAACAGCAGGCCCTCTCTGTAGAATCATTGCCTACAGCTGTGAAACATATTGCTAATAAATGAATGAGAAAGTAGTTGTAATAGCTACTTTCCTACTGACGTCCTTCTTCCTAGCTCTAGGGAACTACTCCTCTTCATGCTGTTCTTACAAAATCCACTGCGGCAAAGTCAGCATGAATGCACCTTTAAATAGGCTTTTGATACCTTTCTAAATAACTTATAATTTCATCATAAAGCCAATTCCTTCCTTTCTTTTTTAACGGAAACATTTTTTTGCCTGCAGTGCAAGATCCAGATGAAGAAGCCCTGAGGAGGTCAAGGTAGGCAACTCCCTGTGAAAAATATGGCTTTCTCCTTACTGATAACCAAATAATGTTTTAAAACAGCATTAATATGAATGTACATTATTATCTTTTTGTCTTAAAATATTCTAATACATTTACTTAAAAATCGCTAAAATTAAATGCTATCAGTGAGAGGCATTTGAATGAAAAGGATAACGAATTAGCATGTTTTTGGGAAAGACACTGCAAAATTCCTGAAGTGTGTGTTTAAATCTGAAAGCTCTCTGCACATGCAACTTTCGTGTACTTTACTGGGTGTGTGAATGCAATGAGTTCCTAAGACCAAGCCCTGTGTAACTACTTGATTGTGTAACTGGATGAAAATATATAATGTTGTGATAGCACTGAAATTTGTGAGCAATTTATTTGGATGACCCTGTGACTGACATTTGATTCTCCTGAAATGATGCAGTAAAGGAGTTGTTTCTATCCATAATCATTTGCTTATGTTTTGTTTGGAATAAATACAACCCAAATTTGTAGAATATGGAAGCACAGGACTGCTTTTGCTAGTGGATAAATATATTTGTTTTATATGATCTACCAAAAACACTGAAAAAGTGGATATGTTCAGAAATATAATAAGGAATTAAAGATTTATCATCATCTTATGTTGTCCTGCACAGCCGGGAAATAGATTTATTAGAGATTCTTATATTGAGCTTAAAAACTGCAGTTGAATCAGAGCACCCTGCATGCAAGCCTGATTTTCTGTTTGCATACTTCAAATCCCTCTATCGCGTTAGCTACTCTAAGCCGCTCGCTGGGTTTGTGATGTGTTTGATACTCAATCCACTCTCTCTTTTTCTTTTTTCTATTTTTTTTTTCTTTTTACTGCCATGTGGCTTCTATAAAGGTTTTGAGCTTTTGATCACAGTGCAAGTTACAAATGTTGAATCAGTGAGAAAGATGTCTTTCGTCTTCTCTGTAAAAATACAATAAGTATACTTTCAGTTTATGTTTGCTATAAACCTTCCATTGCAGTTCACCAAAGTTCATGGCTAGGTGCCTGAACATCAGGCTTGACATTACATCCCTCACGGATTTATTTCTTCCCTCAAATGTGCAAGCCCAATTCTTATTAAATGTATTGCGTGTTATCTGTTTTGATGTAATAGCACACATCCAAATCCTTATTATGATGGGATTTAAAGTGTTGTGCTGAACTTAACTGTCCCCCATATACATCTGAGAGTAATATGTTGTTTTAAAGAAATAATCTTTCTAGCTATAGTCTGTGGCTTTGGAAAATACTAGATATTGGAAACTTAACATGGTATCAGATATGTTGAAAATAATTATCTAGGAACACATCAACATGTGTAAATTGCACGTTCTGTTCAGTGTAACTTAAAGTACATGACTATATCCACTGTGCTTTCCACGTTTTCTGCAGTTTCGAGGTATCACTGTGCTATCCTTTTTTTCACAAGGACAGTTATGGTTATGAGTATATTTAGCCACAGCTGTATTACCTAAAGAGGTTTAAGGGCATTCATTGGTAGTAGAGGCAGAAGGGAATATATACTAGGTAGTCATAGGAGTATACAGTGCAATTGGCATGAGCTCTGGTGCAAGGAATGAAATGGGGTCTCCTTCCTACCTAACTGATAGTGCTTGCCCCATCTTGGTGGCTTGGTACCTACCTCAAACGTTGCACATACTCCACTGCAGATTTGGTAGCAACAGCTCTGGTTATGCGTGCATCCATCATATACTGCTCTTTTGGGCCTATTGGACCCCTTGTGTTTAATCTTTTGGCAAGGCCCCTGCCACTTTTGATTTTGTAAAGGATAGAAGGACTTATATCAGATGCATACTTTAACTCCACTCTTCCAGCACAATAATGGAGTAGAAACTCCTCTTCAGTTTTCATGGAACTGTGGAACCTTAGTCTTGCCAGATTCAGTGCTGCATTAATCCCACGCTGTGCTGGCATTCTGGAAAAATCCTTCACGTTCCAAAACTTAAACTGCCAGAGATTCCACAGTGTGGGAAATTTTGGTCTCGGGGTGTGCTGTGACTGATCTCTCTCTGGTGCTTTCTCTTGTCTCTTTGTGTCAGCTCTTCAGTGTAGTCAGCAAGAACTGCATGAAATGGTGATCAGGTTTCTTCCAAATACTTGGGGAAAAGAAAATTGAAAAAAAAAAAAAAACATGTAGCTTATTTTTGGTAGAACTGTTTTACATAAAAATAGTCACTTCTAGATTGCTGCTTCTAACTTCATGACATATGCTCTGAACAGAATCCATAAAGCTTGGGAATTTTCAGGGGGCAGAATATTCCGTTCAGTTAATATTAATGAGCGCATTGCATGACTGTCCTTTGCTTATGCTACTGCTATTTTGAAGGCACATGTAAGATTATAACTTGCCATGAAAACTTTCCATTGCTGTTGTGATGATTGTTTCGGAATATTTTCCGGAAAGATGGTATCCATTTCAAGCCAAACAGATGTTTCTGAATACCTTTTCCTTGAATGGAAGGGTATATCTTTAAAGCAGTAAGGGAATTCTTAAATTTCATGTAAGACCCTCTGTAGCTAGTATGCTCCAATGTAACTTGAAAAAATGCCATCATGAAGTTTCAGCATTTCAGCTAGGAATACTTTATATCTTTTAATTACTTAAAAGCATAAAAGATCGTTTGAGCAGTCATACATCAAGACTCCTTTAGGAGTGGTTACTTGCATGACACTGTGTTACGAGGAGCAGGAGATTAAGAAATATCAGTGAATTTGTCGGCATTTACTCTGTTTATTGTTTTGTGCTTTATTCAGCCTGAGGAGTAAAACCAGCCCAGTCTGTTCATTTCTGTTTGTCTGGTTTCACTCTCAAGTTCTGCTGCATTAACACAATTGTCTTGCGTTTTGGGTGTAAATAATGAGGGGGAAATTACCTTGTTTGCAGTGAATCAAACACGTTTTACAAATAACAAGAACATTTTATTTTCCATTCTGTTTTATATACCTTCTCCTTGACTGTGTTCTTATCCCACATCCTCCCCCTTCCCCTTTGTATTTACAAAACCTGAATTTAAACTATAGAACATCTAGAAAAGATTAAATCCTGAGAGGTGCTTGAACATTGCTTACAACTTGCTTGACCACCCCAGTCTGCAGTCAAAGGTAGCTAGGGGTGTTCGCAGGAGGTGGCCAATACTTCACAGGACTGTGCTTTGAAAATCCCATGTTGTTCTGCTTTTTGACACTAATGACCAGAAATATTTATGCAAATGTCAACACTTATACTCACTTATGCTGAGAAAAGCTATAGAAAAGTACTGCTGAAACCTGTGGCTGATGGCCCTTACAGGAAGGACAGCAGGATATATATAGGCTGACCTAGGTGTTACAGAATGGAAAATATTTGCATTAATTTTGCTCTTGTATGGAGTTAACTTTCACTGACTGCTCAGTGTGGGGGGAGGGAGGGAAAAGCCGAGAGAATCTGCTGGCAGGAAAACAATGGGATTACACTGCGTTTCTAGCAAAAGCAGTCCTGTAATACCAAGCACAAGTCAAAGAATATGAAATTATATCAAGTTACTTCTCAGAAACTAACAACTGCAAAACCTTTCATACATGGTCCAAAAAGGATCATCCAGCCTTCTTTGCACTGATTTGAAAGCTGAGGAAAAAATCCAAATAAATTGCCATTGCCCTAGATATAAGGCAGGGGAGCGGTAGCCATGGTCCCTAACCCCTTTCTTTCTCCCTCCTTTCTTTCTTTTCTGTGTGTGTGTCTCTCTCTCTGTCTCTGTCTTTCTCTTTCTTTCTTCACGCCACAGGGAAAGGTTTGAAACGGAACGTAACAGCCCACGCTTTGCCAAATTGCGCAACTGGCATCACGGCCTATCAGCGCAAATCCTTAATGTTAAAAGTTAAAAGCCCACATTTAGCAGGCAAATACACGAGACAGAGAATTACAGTAAAAAATTAACTGCTGTCTTGAGTTAGAGCCTAAGAGTGTTATGCACACAGGAAAGACTTAACTGCTAGGGCCTTTCTCTGAGTGCCTGTCTTCGGTAGATTTCTGTTGTTAGCCTGGTATCCATTCACTGTCACCAAAAGTAAAATTAATGATACAACCCAGTTCATGTTCTTCATTATAAGGTAGAATAGCTTTTGTCCTTTACTATATCAAATGTAACTTCAGTATACAGGAAAACATCACTATTGTACTCTCTTGACTTTAATTCTAGAAGCAAATGAGAGGGAAGTTATTGACAGTATTACTTTAGGAGGAAGAAGAATGAGACTTTTACTGAGTTTTACTGCTGTAAAGATAATTAAGTAGGAGAAAGAGATGAAAAGGAAAACTGACCGAGCCTGGCCTAGACTTTGCTAAATGTACAACATACTTAGTTTGCATAGTTGAATGATGCTGTTTGAAATAAGATACTAGCTATGTGAAGTTATATTTCTTCTATATATTATACCGGTGGAAGTAATTTGCTGAAACCATTGCTGTAAGTTTTCTGTGGAAACCTGAATTTGTCATTATATGAAAGCTAGAGATAGCTGTGGTTGCTCAGGATCTGTGAGGAAATGATATTTTGCTAGAGGTGATTTAGGAGTGAGAAGAATATATAGTATTACTGGTGCACTGAAGTTTTTAAAAGCATCTTCTAAGTTTTAAGGAACATGTTGCCCATTCTGTATTGCTCTTGCTTTGACCCACATTTTTTTTCTGTATATAGCAGCATGCTTTACCTGAAATAAAAAGTTTTAAAACTAAAATAATTATGTGCCTGTTTTACACAGTACTTTATTCTGTTTTAAAACAATAACTGCTTCAACTGATTATTGAAAGAAGAACTTTTCTTTCCACAATAGAAAATTTGGTCAAAAAGCTTTCCCCTATTACCTATAATTCTTACTGACCTTTAAGTTATCTGAATTAGAATAAACCTGACAAAGCAGTTGAAAGAACAACAACAGAAATGAACAAATAGGTGTGAATGAAAACAAAGCATAATTAATAGATGTTAGATGACAACCTATTGTTAATATCATTTAGCATTGCCATTTGAATAATAAGCATTCTCTGGCAATAATGTATTAATTTGTGCCCATGGTGAAGGCACTTGAGGCATTGCTGGTGCTTAGAATGGGATCTTTTTGTTTCAACATTACAACAATGTTTCGCTTTTAAGCTGTGTCAATGAAGATATGGCAAGCCTATACCAAAGGCCCCCAAATATTTCTATTTTCTGTTTGCAGTACACGAAGAGCAATGTCACTTCCCTTTCTAGTTTATGCTCTGATCATTAAGTGAAACACAAAATGCAACTAAATTAAACTGTTTGTGGTTTCTATAGGAACAGTTGATGTTAGCCCTCAACAATCTGCATTACGAGCCCTTAGCATTGATAGAAGCAAAAGTTTCTGGTGATAAAACACTGGTCTCTGCAATGGAAGGTTGACTCTGTTGCAGCCCAGCCTACAGCCCTCAATTTTTTTTTTTTTTTTTTTTTTTCCCTTCTCATTAACTTCTATAAACTGCAAATTAGGTACCTCTATCTGGTAGCAGTAATTCTGATCAAAGAGATTAGTGCATGAGATTAGACTGAACCTTTCACACTTTTTGCTGCTTCCAAACATCTGGAATTTATATCAGCAGTCCATACAAGAACAAAGTTCATTCAAACTCCCATTGTTTTTCTGTGTTATAGAAGGAAGGAAAAACTACCATTCATGGAGGATTTTGCATGAATCAACCAAATACTGGAGTCTATAAAGGAAAAAAAAATCTAGCTATCGTACTTTAAAAAAAAATAGTAATTTTTCAGTATTATTTAAGAGTACATGAGCACTAGTTTCTTTTAAAATGCATTTCACTTTTCTTATCTAAGTACCATAGCAATTCAGTAAGCATGCCATTTAATACAAAACATTCATTCATATTTTCCTTATGGAAACACAGATTCTGATCATACCATCTTATTAGTGCCTGTGGAAAATCAGCATAACTGCATGAAATAAGAAAACATTTTAACTTTTCCTGAATGTTGCTAAGATCAAACTTTGATTCAGAGTGGGTGAATTTTATTTATATATGGGAAATTTTGATAGAATTTAAAATATCAATAGGCAATTGACCTTTTTTTTCATAAACATCAAATGTACCTAACTAAAAATATCTTCCAGTTCTAATTTTCAACAAAATTAAATGGTTTTCTGAATAATAATAATACAGCATTTTCACTTAAATAGGAATTGTGTATCCTTAATGTTACATGAACATAATACAGATACTATTTGTTTCAAATAGTCCTAGTGCATGTACTGTAATGGAAAAGAAAATGTCTAGATTATATCTCAATGTTTACACTTAATGTTATTTTTAAAGGTATTTTTTAATAATCAGAAAAGCGTAGTTTGATCAGATATGAAATTAATGCAGATGTAACTAAGGAACCCCTTCCCCTTAACTCTGCTTCAGTGGATTTAATGATAAAAATTCAGTACATATAAACCACGTAATCAGATAGAGAAATAGTTGTAATCCTTTTTCCTGGAGGATACAAAATAGAATCTAAACACTCTCCAAGCTTGTAGAATTTCAATTCTTTATGTAATTACAGAAAAAAAGTGATAGAAGAAATCTTCAATAGTTGGTAACTTGGAACTTTTGCAAAGATAAGACCTTTTGTGAAGGTGCTGTCACGAATCCTTAAGGCAAGATTGTTTACTACAGCATATTTCTACTGCTTAGTCCAGTCCTTCTCAAAAAATCTCTCAAGTGATGGCCTTTGTTAATTAAACTGTCAGTCAATTTTTGTCTATCCAGTTTCTTGTTTATATTTAGACTAGTAATTCCTTAACTCTTACTCCTCAAAAATCTGCCTTTATGTTGTCATGGCGATCTTCAAGCCCAGAAAATGAATGTTACGGATCTTTCTTTATATAACTATTAAGAGGCCTTGTTTCTCCCTCCTGAGTAGGAGGCAGACTTTTTCTGTAAGGTGGAGAAACTGGGCTGGATTTGTCATTCTACTGCATTTCATTGCTAGAGACTGTAACAGACTTAGGCCTGATAAGAAATCATTAACAGCTTTAAGAAACCACTAGCTTTGTTCTAGCAAAAGGTCAAGTCTGGCCTGGTTATGCCCTATTTTTAATATGTCCAGGCTTATCTCACTGTATGTTGCTTCTGATTGACCAACCCCATTTTGCAGTGTTTCTTGACCATTTGCAGAAGTCTGCTAGTTTGCCTAGGAAAATTAGTCTCAGTTAATGACAGTGAGGCTTCAGATAGGTTCCTGACTGAAGACTCGATGAGTCGTGTAATTCTTTAAAATAGCACTAATGATAGGCAGGTCTATCTGCCCCACGCTGAATATATTTTGAACCATGACTGCTCTCTGAGTAGAGGACAATGGTTGGTGACAATACTGTCTTCTAAATAACCACTGTACCAAAAATAAAGTAAAAACGCAGGATGCACATAGTGATATTAACCCCCTGCCCTTTGCAATATTGCCAGTAAAGCATAGTGTTATAAGCATTTAATGAAGATACAGCAAAGCTGATGCCAGTAGGAAATCAAAATCAAAAGGCCTTCCAGGTAAATCTGCTTGTCTGGTTATGACACAGGGAAATGCTCATTTTCTGCTGTGGTATAAGACTGTTTGATCTAAACTAACCTGTTTCCTGAATACTGCTGCCTTGCCTTCTACTCAAATGGTCTCCTCCTCACCACCTACGGCGCTTAGTTTGCGGCAGGAATATTGACTTGCATGCATTGTGTGCTGATGGGACGTGGCTAGAGTGTGACTTTAGGAAAGCAGGCATGAGAACTTGACCTCTCTTCCTTTCATGCATGAAGAAATTACAAAAGGAGAAAGGTTCTGTGGCTCCTTCCCTTGCCTCCCTTTTTTCACCCCTGCCTGCATGGGAAGGAGAGTAAGTTTTTGCTATGTAATAAATATAGAGGTCGCTTTCTTTTCATTGCGGTTTCTCTGTCATTATGCACAACTGTGTGAAGTGTATCTTCAGCAGTGAGGAACAAGTATTTTAGGGACTACTTTATCACTTTTGAGAAGTCCAACTCTTGTCTATCACAGAGCTGTCTGAAGCCTTCTCCAGGGGCAGAATAGGTGACAACAATTTTGCACTTGAGCACTCAGGTTCCCACAGAGACTAAGTTGATTTTGTGGCTTCTTTAGCAGTGTCTACCATGAGTTTCAGTGA
The DNA here is from genome assembly GCF_000690835.1 of Fulmarus glacialis. Lineage (NCBI taxonomy): Eukaryota > Metazoa > Chordata > Aves > Procellariiformes > Procellariidae > Fulmarus > Fulmarus glacialis. The sequence continues at coordinate 90,930 of NW_009190781.1, forward strand.
CTGGGACTATCATTACGCTATCGTTACCTGTATCAGAAAATACATGGATACTTGTACAAATTTTAGTTTGCAAAGTTAAAAAGCTAGAATTTTGGTATGGTACATGGTAGTACCAGATAATGACTTTCTTTAATCAGCATTTAATCAACAGCTTTCTGCAATATATATGAAAATGAATTGACTAAAATTTGCTCTCGAGCACAATAACATTGTTCTACCGCTGCTTATCAAAGCTATCTGACACCATAAAGACAAGCTAAGGCACTTTGATTGGTTTGCCAGAATTTCCAATGATTAGCATTGCTGACCTGCCCAATCGCCAAAAACTTCCTATCTGTACGCTAATCAGATTACAACATCCTTTTGAAAGATATACCTTATTTTTCCACAACAGCCCATGAAATAAAGGAGACTTCTATAGGTAGCTTTCTCATTTAAGGAACATAACTACAATAAAGAATAATGAGCACATCGGTTTAATATATTCTGATCCCCACTTACCTTGTAGCACCCAAAGAGTGACAAAAACGTAGGAATAGTGAATTAACTCAATTGTCTTTATGGAATTCTGGGTGAAACCAGAAGGGAAAATTGCTCAAATATAATGTCTGTCTTCCCCAAAATAATCCTGGAAGTTCTGTGGGGAAAAATTAATTGAGAGATCATAAATTCCCTGTTTTCAAGCCAGTTCTCTGTAGAACCAATTGATCAAAGATGGTGACCATAAGGTATGGTGTATCCACTTGAATGTACTCACTTAAAATTGAAAGAGTGAGGCCTCCAAATGAAATCAGCAAATACCATGAAGCCTTTCTCAACATAGTTCATAGAGAAAGCAATGCATAAGCTAACAGAGCTTGTTAAAGCTCAAGATTCAATTTTGTGTGAGGGTGTGTGTACTGACCTATATTTAATATCTCATCTTTACCATCTCAGTCTTCTGCATGTTCCTGTCCAGCACTTAACTTTTGCATGGGCAGAAATTAACATCACTTTCATTCCTACTGTGCAACCTTTAAGATTCTCATATGCATCCTTCTGCTGATGTAGATGGCTAACCAAGGTACCAGTGCACAATGCTACCTTTCTCTCTGACTACTACCTTGCATTGCCTTCAGTCCAACAAGGAAAAAGCAGTGCTTGCGTGTAGCAGGCTTTCCAGCAAGCACGTGTAACCCAGAGGTACTCAGTTGTGGTCTGTGGATCATCAGACCGGCTCCCAGAGCTTTGTTTAGGGTGAGCTGGAGAACTGGCTGATAGCATAGCACTGGCACTGCTTCCTTTTATTCTGCTTCTAAATTGCATTAATGTCGGCAAAATTACACTAAATACTAATAACTTCCTAATAGTTCATTTCCACGTAAGCATTTGTTGTAGTTGACCCAGAATTTTATATGATTACAAACGAGACAGAGGAAAGGTAGAAAATCCTTAAAAGAATTTATGAAATAAAATGTAATCCACATTCTGAAAGAATGACAACAGCTCTAATTCATACCGCTTACTTGTTTGGTTCAGGAACTGAATAGAAAAGACAGTAGTATATTTCAGATGCAGCTTCGAACTTAGGATAATACCATGTAGAGAAAGTATGAATTTTCTTATCATTGATGTGCACAAATTAAAAAGTAGCTCTAAAAAACTACCAGCTGAAATTGAGATCTATGGGTTCTTGTTCTTCTCTCAGCTTCCTGGGGAAAAGTGAAGTCATGATGAGAAAGAACACTTCAGTGAGCGGGGAATAATTTCCTGGTGTACAATACCTAAACTTGTTGTGCATTGGTTTTGTCTTTGTCTATAATGGTCACAAACACAAACTGAAAGTCCTGATCCTGTGTTCATATGCCTGCTGGCAGATACCTGTGCTTTACCAGTGGGGCTGTAAAAAGCTAGAGGGAACCATTCAGATAAATCGAACTGCACACTTAAGGCCAACATAGGGAATAATTATCTGAAATATATTCCAGCTCAAATTGCTCCACATACTCAGAATTTTGACATCTTTGTTCTTATTAAAGTGATGTGTTTACCAATAAGATAAATTCGAGTACATATACTTGCATGCCAAATATCACTATGTAAATCTTGGAAAAGAGTTAACTTTCACCAACACCGATGCTGCTGTATCTAGAGAGACTAGCTCTTCTTCTACCCCTTTTTTCTGATCCCATGCTAAAGTTTTAACTAAACCAGCATGATAGTTGTCTTCTGTCCTCTCCAGTTAACTGCCTATGATTTCTTTCTGTGTCTTATGGTGTCTTTGTTAAGATAACAAAAACATACCTTGGGGAAAAAAAAAGATAGTCTCAATAGTTTTATATTCATCTGGCCATGGAAAAATTCTCAGCTGCAAATGCAGAGAGGTAGAAATAGCCTCATTAGATCAGAACAGCAGTTAATCTAGCTCAGTGTCCAGTTTCCAGCAATGTCAGTATCTCATGCCTTTGAGACAAAAATGTTTGGAAGGCAATAATGAAATAGCTTTCACACAACTTTATTCCCAAACACCCTATAAGAATTTTTTGAAAAATTATTTTGTGACTTCTGCTTCTTAAAAGGAAATTTTATTTGTAGGCAAATATATATATGTAAATATAAGTACATGTTAGGATGAAAGCTATTTTAAGTCTAATAAGGACAAGTCCTGCAAATCCACAATATACTACTAGAAAAACAGAATTTTTAATTTCAATAGATATAGACCCTAATCATCTGTAAGTCTTAAAACTATTTCCTCTTTGAAAAAAGGCCAATATATATCTGTCAGGTTTGATAGAAGGCTATTGGATGATCAATACAGGAAAATACTGATAAACTGAATAGTAATATTTCTTTTAAAAAATCCATAATCTCTTATTAAAGAGGGTGAGCTGATATTTTAAATACTCAGTTGGGATTCCGGAGAGCTTATTTCAGTTCTTTGCCCTGCCGTGGACCTTCTTTTTGACCATGAGCAATTCTATTAAGTTTTAGTTCCTCATTTGTAAAATGAGAAAAATATTGTGTTGCTCCATGAGAATACGGAGAAAAAAAATCAACTATAGTATTCACTTAGTGCTTCAGTACTGAAAGACAGAGAAGTGTTGAAGGACCATGTGGTCTCTTAGGATGCCTAATGTTCCTTATGTCATCAGATCTTCATTACAGATTAAATGATTCTGTGTCTACAACATTTTAATGGAACAGAGAGGAGCTATTCAAGAGAGAGAGTCTAGATCTGTTATTCTCTAAGGAGAAGGTAGATGGAAGGTGCACAAGATCCATATCTCAGGTCATCTGTTACATGTACGTGTTTGGGAATCTTTTACGTTTGGTTTCCAAAACCAAAATAGAATGGGAAGGTATTCCAATGTCCAGTACATACAGTTCAGATTCAACAGACTCATTTATTAGAAACTCTCTGAAGTTTCTTCACGCTCTTTTTAGGATCCAATAGGACACACAACCTTGGCTTGCAAATGAATTTTACATTTCATTACTCAAACTATTATAATTCTTGCTAGTGCGTGCGAGGGAAAGACTATTTCTGTCACTTCATTCACTCTATCTTTATGACCATATCATGTAGCATATTTTTATGAGAAGGAAACATTTCATAATTTCCATTGTATAATATACTGTATAATTGGGAAGACAGTATATTGCATAAATAAATCTTGTTTGAGATATATGTCCAATATTTAATAAAACGTGTGGGAGTTGCACTGTTCTCTCAGAACAGTCATTGACTAAGGCCCTTCTATCAAAAGGCATTTCAGCTGGGGACTAAAAGGGCTGCAGACAAAAAAACATTAATGTTAAATCTCTCCCAGGTCGCTCAAAACTACTATCCACTACTGTCAGTTATTTGAGCAGCCTGAATAGCCACAGAGATACAAACTGCTCATAATATTCTGAGCCAAATTCTTTCATGTTTTGAAGGTATTGACTTCACTGAGCCTGCCCCAGGGATGTATTTGACTCAAAAGTAAAATTAATTCTGCATTTAGTTAGCAAAAAATGTTTGATTTTTAAAGGCTGGAAATCCAACAGTCTGTTCCTCAAAATGCAAGTATTGCCAGTAAGAGACACATCTGATCTTGAGCCTTTCTCACTGTCAGCCAAAGGGGAATTACTCCTGTTCCTAGAAGCAAAACTGTGAAGAAGTATTGTGTGCCTTTGAGCTCATCTTTCCCTTTACTCTCTGCCTTTCCTTTGCTTTATTCTGTGGAAGTATGTTTACTATACTTCTCTCTCTCTTTTTAACCTTCACAACTCCCCTGCCATCGTCACTCAACGTTATCCTATACTTGTACGCTCATGGAAAAAGCTTTCGTGAAATCCTGACCTCAGTCAAGTGACATTTTTCTGCATTCTTCAGTATAGCCACAGCTAGTGGAGCAGAAAAGTTTGGATCTGATTAATAGCAACAACAGAGGCCTAACACTGCTTCTGCCTGACCCCAACTGCCTGCCTTTTGGTCTTGACTATGATTTCTCACAGAATATTTGGTAACACTGGAAATAAACAATGCTTTATTCTTTTCAGGCTGTGACTGTGTTTTTTAACATTCTCGCATGATTATGGCTCTTGATATACTAACACTTCCCCCAATACATGCACAGTTTCTAATCCATCCTCTTCTACCTTGTTTCATCCTGGCTTTCCTATACCTGACATTCCAGTGAACTCACGGCTTGGTTACCATAAAATAGTGTTTGGTTTCTCATTGCTTTAGAGTGGTGAACCAATTGATCTTATTGGGCTACTTACTTTCAAGACAGGTTCTTCCATTCTGACCATAATAACATTCTTAGTCAGACAGCCACATCTGAGGGTCACTTCAGATCTACTTCTGAGTTTGAAAATCTGGCTTCAATTCATATATTTTAGGGGTCACATTTTAGTTAGAGGTTTTAAAAATTAGTAGAGAACACCTATGCCCAAAGCTTTGCTGATGTAAACTGGACTGGTTTTTATAACTGTATTGGAGCTAAACTAAGGAAAGAGTATGTGACTGTACATATATACGTACATGTACATACATAAACACAGAGAGAAATATATGAAATACTACTAATAATGTGGAAAATATTAAGAATAGCCTTCTAGACATAATGTAAGATAAAAATGATTGGAGCCCAACAAATCCACATAAATAAATGCATGTATGCCTTTTTTTGAAGGACTTTTCAGAAAGAAGGTTCAGTTGGGTAAATGAGGACGTTTGCTTTGTGTTTTGTAATTTTAGATCCCACTTAAGAAAAGTGTTCTCATTTGGCATATGTCAACTTTAAAGGTGTTGAAATTCCAGCACAATTCCTTAAAATAGGAAAGGACATAGCCACCCACTAAATTGCTAAATATTGAGACTATCTCAATTACTTAATTGGATTTCAAACTTAGGAGTCTAAGGCTAACGGATTCTATTCTTTATGAAAATACCTATGTCTTAACTTCTTACATACATACACAATTGCTTGTACTTAAACTGATCAGTTATTTTTGTAAGCATGTATGTGTGTTTACAGAGTAACAGCCTAATTGTCCATCACTGAAATTGAGGCTGACTTACTCCTCACCTCAGTGAAGGAATGATTTCACTTGTTTCTAATCCAACTTAGATTGAGAAAACTAGTACTTAACTTGGGTAGGACAGAGAATTTTTAAGTGATGCCAGACATATATAATCCATCTAGTATGAGTCTTTGTTAACCATTTAACTGCTTATCGCTTCAAAATATTGGATCCTTGAGGACTGCCCAAGTCTTATTATTTTTACCACTTGGAGTTGGCATCAGAATATGTTCTGCTGGAATATTATTGAAATTTTCTTTCAAGAGGGAACTTATTAAAGTCAAAACTATGCCTGAAATGATATACATAAATACAATGTCTAATTTGTAACTGGTAATTTTCCTTCATTTTACTTTAATATTGAAACAAAGTTGTTTGCAATTGAGAAGAAGCATGCAGTAAACTTGCATATTTGGGGGGTTTCACTTGGAGAGCTGAAGAGGTTTCTCACAACTATATTTATGAGCAACCACTCTAGGATGCTTTTTGCAACCAAACATTTCTCCTCAACACATCTTCGTTCTCCTTGTTGGGTTTTTTTGCCACCACTGGCAATTGCATTTACTTTATTCATACTGTATCCCCTCCTTTCACAGAGACAAGGAAAATTTTGCAGCAGCATCAGAAAACAGGTAATGTTTGCTCTGTGTGTGTGGCTTCCCTCCTATTCAGAGTTTACCTCCAATTTCCCCATATTGTTCTTACCTCAGAACCAGGAAATTTGTACACTGTTTGAGCAGACAATGAATGTAGAGGTTTCAACTAAGTGGGTTTGTTAGGCATTTCTTTCTAATGTAGACTTCAAAAAGCTCTGTGAGATGGGACAGGCAGGGATCATGTTTCTCAGAACTTATAAACCTGAAAAATAAGCAGCTTTTGTCAAATGTACTTGAAATGGAGTATTGTCAGTTTGTGATGGAGTTTTGAGAAAATTTCCATTTTAAGCTTTGTCAAGATTGTTCAAGTTGTTTTTAAAATCTAAATAAGATTATCTTTTCGGTATTTTAAGAACATTTATATTCCAGATTCTTGCATATCTTGATTGATCCTCGATGGGTTATGAGGTTCAAAACATAGTATCTCTGGAAGTAAGTTCTTTCATTTCAAAAGTTGTCTTCTCCCAAAGAATCTCAGCACAGTTTGCAGTTACATACAGAAATGTATTGTTTTCTATTAGTTCATATACTAAAACACACAAGTACTGAAACAAAGGTATTACTTGAGTGAATCTGACCAATTGTTTAATGGAGCAAAGAAATGCCTCTTATTAGTTTGTCATGAAAAGAATTCTATCTCACTGCTTTCCTCTATCTTGTTGATTCCTGCCTAAACAATGTGCAACCACTTTTTATTTTTGTTTTTTATAAGACTGCTCACATTTGAACAAAGGTTAAAATCCATAGAGTGAACATAGAGTTAAAATCCAAGTGCCAGCATTGTTACTAATGACATAAGCAATGGCAATTGGCACTTGAACAGTAGGGAAAATTTATTTTTATTTTTAAATTAATTATGTCAAAAGAATGAAATAAACCCCTTGATTCCCCTATAACAACTGTATATAAACTAAATTGAAAAAACAAGTAACACATATTAGCATTTCACGAGCAGTTTCATTTGTGTAAGTCATATACAGGACTATGCAGCTGCTCCATTGAAATATCTTTTTTTTTTTTTTTTAATTATTATTTTATTTTATTTTACCAGGAACAATTTCTGATGTATGACTGGTGTTAGTGTCATACTACATTGCCTTAATCTTGCATGGTTTGTCATACCATAGCTTTTCTCCACCTCCATTATCATCACAGCTCTGCTGTATGTCTCTTATTTTGATATTCCTAGCAATATGGTTTCCAGATTTAACACAAGGTACCTTTTTTAATTCTTAAAGACTTTCCTGGTCTTAAGGGGTAAATTGTCAAGATTTGTCATGAATTCATCTGCAATATCATGATGATCTCCTATGACATAAGGAATTCGGGGACACAAAAAGAGGACACTGGATATTTACAGATATAAATCTTATTCCAGGAAAAAGAAGACAGGAAAATAAAGCCTTCGTTATTAAACCTAGACTTAACTTGATTTTTCAGTTATGAGGTTCAGCACTTTTGTTAATTATTTTTTTTATGAAGGCTTTACTGAATATAAATAATAACTGCTGTCTTAAAGGGCCAGGTATTAGCATTCTAAAACGCTGCTTTATTTGGTATGGTAGACAGTAAGCACATATATCTCTGAAAAACTAAAAAAATCGAACAAACCTTTTTCTATTAAATCACCAGGTTCTTCTGTGGCTGGAATTCTGTCTCTCCTTCAAATACCTGCTATTACCTAGGAAATTGGTGACATGATAATAAATACCTCATTTACAAATCCCCTTGTAATCTTTGTTACCCAGGCCTACAGCTACTACACATGCGCCACAGTGTGTGACCTCAAGTATTTGGCATCCTCCTAAATCATGCACCATGGATGCCAACACTGACAATGCTAAGCCAGTGGCCTCCAAAGGGTCTGTGAGGCTTGGAGCGGGTACAAGTCAGAGGGAGGCTGGTTTCATCACTACTGGCCAGAAAGTCCCTCTTACTTCATCCAGTAATCAAAGGTACACTGTGACGTGTAACTGCATAACTGACCTGGTTTGGAGCTTTGGAATGGTTTGGTAATAACAACCTCTAACTCCTTCAGACAGAAATGCCCATTGCCTAAAAGGCAGATGTCTAAGTTCTACAAATTCCAGCACCTTCTAGTTCACATGGGTTTTACGTTTTAAGTGGCACTTCTAAGGATCTCACCTATAATAAAGAGACAAGAGTCATTAAGCACCTTCTGCAGAGAAACAGCAGCTAATATTATTCACTGTATTTCTACAAACACTCCCATATTCAAAGGCAAAACTCTTCCATGTTATGTCTTTCTCTAAATACCTTCTCCAGCACTTTTTTCTACAAATGTTACAATAAGAGATAATTTTTGCCTATTCATTTTTATTTTTGTTCCCTATATTTTCAATTCTTTACAAGAGATCTGTTGGAGGATTTGAAACAAAAAGAACTTCATGCATTACATAAAGGAGATTAAGTACTGCTTTAATAATCCACTTGATTATTATTTGGACAGAAAGTCTCAGAACTTAGGACTTTACTGAGAGAAAGAAATGTAGTCTGCGCTTATTTTCTAAATGTTAGAGTGCGTTTTTTGCTGTGTTTTCTCATTATGGTTGTTAACCATTATTATCCTCTTAACTTCTACTGATCTGTGTTCCTTTTCATGAGTGAAAATCAGCTGAGAACAGATATGTTTGTTTTCATCCATGTAACTTACTCACATTATGCATTTTATGTTTATTTGTTACCACAAATATGTAGATGTTTGAGAATATCCATTTCCTTTGATTTTCCTTAAAATGGAAAATACTGCAAAGATTAAAAGTGCACAGAATGACTGTATTTAAAAAAAAAAAAAAAACAAACCAAAACAAACAAACAAACAAAACCAAAAAACCCCCACCCCAACTCCGTAACATATGTAATAATCATAGAATAGTTTGGGTTGGAAGGGACCTTTAAAGGTCATCTAGTCCAACCCCCCTGCCATGGGCAGGGACATCTTCAGCTAGAACAGGTTGGTCAGAGCCCTGGCCAACCTGACCTTGAGTGTTTCCAGGGATGGGGCATCTACCACTTCCCTGGGCAACCTGTGCCAGTGTTTCACCACCCACATCGTAAACAATTTCTTCCGTATATCCATCCAGTCTGTTATAATGAAGTGCTATAATAGATGACCTATTTTATAAAGCAGCATTCACATTTATCAGTTCTTAAAATTATTCTGCATTCTTTCAGATTGAAAATCTAGAAAGGAGGCAATCTTAAGGGGAAAAAAAAGTGATGTTATTTTATTTGAATATCTAAATAAAATTATTTAGAACTTATAGTGGTTAATCTAAAAACAGTCAAGTTGGTCTGAGTTGAATTAGTTACCAACCAATTAGGGTCAACCCTAATTTTTAAGGTTTATATCTACTTCATTTATATTTATTCCAATTCCTTGTTCTGTTAAGTAATATATTCTACCCTGCAGGAAGGTGATCAAGCTTCTACCATTTTAATCACATAAAAAGAACTATTGCAAACAGCATGCAAGATAAAATTTGTTTGTATTTCTTTTAAATTTTATAAGGTATTCCAGTATATTTGCATTTATTTTATCTGTATGTGTTTGTCCAGTTCAAACTTGTCTCCACACGGGTCCATGTCCACATATACTCTTCTCATGGTTTTTTTTTTTTCTTTCTTTTAAATATATATCACTGAGTATGTGTGTTGGTTAACATTTTGGAGATCGTTACAACAATTAAATAACTTCACTGTTTTCTTCTATTCAAGGTATGAAGTCTTGATTCTTTTGAAATCTGTAGCAAATTCCCTTTCACTTCAGTGAAAATAGAAAGACAAAATAGGTGAAATCCTAGTTTGTATTTGTTTTTCGGACATGCATTAAGTTCAATTCTTATGTGTAGTATAGTTTCAATCCTTTCCTGTTTGCCAAATCAAAGATGTGTAAGTACTAAATTTTGACCCAATACCTTTTAATGTGACAATTCCAGTACCCACTGTTGCACAAGGCGAAAAAAATCCTGCGAGTATTAAAACTCGGTAACAGACTAGCCCATGATCCATAGCTGTGATGTTACAATATACAGCTACTCTGCTACATAGTCTATGTAATTGATACTGTATTAGCTAAGCGGAAGAATTTACATCATAATGCAAATCCATCAAGATGGAAGAACTGATCTGAATTTCAAATGCATATTATGATGGACAAACTTTTGCAAAACTGTTGCAAAACTTCTGGTGTAATGATTTGAAAACCAGAATTGCAAACAAGGTGAGTATTTTCAGGAGCTTACTTGTTATATATATAATTGCAGATGAAACTCATAAGGCAGGAAATACCAATTTTCTGCTTTTGTCATGGGTTGCATTCGACTTTGAAATTGGTGCGCATAACAACCACACTTCCATTTCAACTAATCAAACAGTAAAATATTCAGCTGAAATAAGACACCATCATTTAGACTACTGAACCATAAAAGAGGGTGGAGAAGAGGAGGAGGACAGGGGAAATGGGACAGTCCCTTGCAGAGCAAGGGTATCACAAATTCTAAAGTACCAAGCACTCATTCTAGATCCTGAGGAGTATAACTTGTTGAATCAGTGCTTCTGAGAGAAGGAAAAGAATATATTAGATAGAATGGCTGAAAGGCAGAGAAAATATTTGTGCAATGGCAAATTCGCATAGGAAAAAAGGCTGAGAGAAAGAATGTTTGAGGGCTAAGGTCCGGCTGAAAAACAGTCGTGGAACTGTAAGGTTTCTTTTGTTATTTGACACTTGCTGTGCTCAGGAAAGAATATTTTGGGCATTCTTTGTACGTTGAAGAAGAGAATTGCCGAATTCCATCACCCTGATAGGAGTCATTTGTAAGAACCCAGAAATGTGGAAATATACTTATGAGTTAGGTCAAAAGAGGTAAAAATATATCCATTGTGTTCTTATACCACTGCTTGTGGACAAGACAATTATGTCATGCACAGTAATGCCCTGATTTAAAAAAAAAAAAAAAAAAAAAAAAAAAAGATGTATTAGGATAACTACTAAAGAAAACTAATCTACAGCACAATAATATGGCATCAAGACGAATGTCCCTTATGCCTGGGGGACATATGCTTAAATTATCACTGAAGTTTGTGCCCCAAAATAGTATAATAATGTGAAAAATCAAATTGCAATTAGTTATTTTTCAGTGGCTTATTTGTTCTATGGATAATAATTAATAAAATCCACAGTAAAATCTGCTTAAACATAAATGTAAGCTTTTGTCTTTTCTTGTTTCTCCTTTCTTTTTTTTTCTTTTTTTTAACCCTCTTTTAATTTTAAATGACCTAGTGGTTTTTGTTGGGTTTACTGACAAGTGAATAATGAATGTACATATTATTATTCTTTTGCTGATATTAAATTCACTGAAACAGTCAGCAAAGAATGTGAATCTTGTAAGTTCACTTAATGATTTTTTTTTTTTTTTCATTTGATGTAAGAGCTAGTGGAAGACAATAAACTGAACCTCCCAAAAGATTAGTTCATTTCTTAGCAGTGGATGGCTTTGACTACACTGTCTTGCAAAGCTGTCTAATAGATAACTGCTCTATTTGTCTGTCTGTAAGAGATGAGTAATACTTTCCAAATCTGAGTGAGGCTGCAAGGCTAAAATATATTAATGAGCACTGGGTGCTCTGATAGCAGGCGATGAAAGACACTAGTAGTTCAGTAGGTTACTAAAATGGCCACAGGATACTAGACTACATTTTTTTTATTATTCATTTCAATTAATCTATTTTGCAATCAAAAAAGAGAAAATAAATTAAACATTAATATTTGTCTGCTCCATGTTATCTGTGCCACAATAGCACAAGAGGGCCACAAGGATAACAACTCATGCTCATCACCCAAGTGGTTTTAAAACTTGTGTAGTAAAATTTTATGCTACATCTTCCCCTTGTATTTTGCATACTGGTTTATGTGTAAAAAGGCATCTTATTGTTTGATGGGTTGGCCAGTGTAATGTAAGGTGAATTTAGGTCAGACATGAACTGACAATCAATGGACTCCTTTTAAACATCCTTCCGCCACCTGTATTGCACAAAACTGATTAAACCCAACACAAAACTGTGCTGACTGGATTTCTAGACTATCAGAACTTGTAGGAAACCTGCTGATACAAGACTATGATAATATCCTTTAAATTGCTTTTCTTCACCTAATTAAAAAGTTTACTCCTAACATAAACTTCAGCTCCAGGAGTAAATATTGGGTGAAATTCATCCTAGCTCAAAGAGTTTGTGACAGGCTCTTTGCAACCATTTAAGTAACCACCATGGTTTTCTACCACTGGCTTCAGTGGGAGCAGGACTTAAGTGCTGTGTAACACTTGGGATAAATTTCAGTCAAGCAGGACCAAAACTGCACTACAGTCTTAACTGCACATCCAAAAAGGCCTAATAAATGTCTTTTTTTTTCTTTGCATAATTGTGCTTTTCGCCTCAGTAACACAGCCTGCTACTATGTTTGCAACTTCAGGTTCAAACATAGTGGGTTTTATGCTCTACATTTAAATACGCACCTTCCTAAGATGCTTCTTGTTTTATTTAATTTAACTCTAATTAGTACCCCTGTTGAGCATGCTCCGGTGTCTACCAGTTGTGCCTGTGCTCCTGCACCACATGCTTCAGCACATCAGCCTGCTACTGCTGCTCAAAATACAGCCAGTGTGATGACACCATCAGCAGCCACCTCAGTAGTGCAAGAGTCTTTCTCATCCTCCTTCCAAAGGTAATGCTTCATTGCTTTGTCCTTTCGCAGATACACCCCTGTATGGCTCTGGGAATGCTGCATACACATTCTTAACTTAAGAATGTAGTATGTAAAAGCTGTAGCCTATTTTATATGCTTTTAGATATTTTTTCTTATTTTATGTATGTTTTCTTATTTTGAAGTACATGCGTGTTTGCAAAGAATTTGCAAAATGAAACTGCCCTAAAAAATAACAAAAAGTAGCTTTAAGTCTGCAATACAGTTAACATGTTCAGAAATCAAGTCTAGGGTTAAAACTAGAAATGTTTTTTCACCACTTGTAATAAAACCAAAACAACTCCTTGTAATAGTTACAGTGGTTGAATGAAGGTTCTTTTAATAATGTTTCTGGAGTATGACATGAAATGGAAAGTCAGAAAATGTCTCACGTGATTGAGCTTACCATATTGTAGCAGGTGTCAGTAGAACATGGTGGACAATGAGCAATATGTCATTAAATCATGCATTTGATGATTGACTTGCCCTGTAAGGTATTAAGTCAATTAATTTCTATTAGATTTATCTACTCTCTTTTCTCTAATGAGATTTAGCTGTAGAGCTAAAGTGAGTTTCAAGGAGGTATGCATTCATAACACTTGTAGTACAGTAGGAGTTACAGTTGTATATTAAAAGTTGTCAGTCTGTGAAGAAATGCATGGGATTTATACTGCTGTCACATTATAGTAATTTTGGGGGATAGTAGGAATGAATTCCTTTGGTGCATATTATTCTTTTCTCTTAGTTTTTTTTCTACACAAATATTCCTAAAAGATGTGTATTTTAGCATGCTTTAAAAATCCAAGGAAAAACACACTTCCAGTAATGTAAACTACTTTAAATAATTGTGACCTAAGATGTAGTCTGTCGTATCTTAGATATGTGCAAATGGAATTGGAAATGTTCTCTTTGCTCTATTTCTTGTTTAATTTTTTCTAGTTGACTTAAATTATTTATGTATACCAACTACTTAGTTTCTCACTTTAGTCAGTTTTTACTTAACCATGACCTACTGGACTCCAGTGTTTTTATTCCAGTGCAATAAAATCAATCATCTAGCCAGCAAAGGAGGTTTGAATAAGGTATTATTCTGTAATTCAGAACTGTGCTGTAAGGCACTTTCACATGAAATAATCATATGGTTTAAGTAATTTTTATCCCTCAGTTGAAACTGTAACATGAAGAAAATGGATTATCCAATATATGCTTCAAAAATAAATGCCTCTACTAAACTGATCATGCCAATGACTTGTGTTTTAAATAGGAGAATCTTTTGTCTGGTACTGCTTGCATATTAAAAAGTCTAGCTTGAATTCAGACTCAAACATCTATCATTGACAAAAGTGCTGTCCTGAAATATTGTCTTTCTTAGTTATCGATAGACTCTGGTTTTAAGATTTTTACATAATGTGTGCATTTTGTCTTGTGTTCTGTAGGAATGTGCTTGGTTATGCTATTCTGTAAGTCTGCAGATGTATGCTACAGAAAACCTGTTCCTGGTAACTATGCAGCAGTCCTCTTGTATCTGAACTCCGACAAAGCTTGATTCTGATGTCACTATTTTTGTCCCTGTTAAATTATTTTGTACATGCTTTCATGTGTCTTCTGCAGAGTGCTTGCAGCCCCCAGCTCTCTTTCACAGCCTAAGCCTTTCCATGGATCCAAGAACATGTCATTAGCAGCTTCCACTATTTCATCTGCTATCTCATCTCAGTCTAGGTATATCTGTAAAGCTCTCTTCTTTTTCTTTTAACTTAATTTGGTTTTATTCTGTATTACTCTCTCCGATCTAAGGTTTTCAGCTTCGTAAGAGATTGGCTTGGCAGAGACTATTGAAAAGCATGATGTGTTTAAAGGAGTAGCCTTCTTGCTTATCTTTCACATTAAAACCAAGCTAGGAAACACCTAAGTTTTAGATTTAGGATATGTGACCAAAAGCTCTTTTTGGAACAAAGGTATTTCTGTTGGTTGGTTTGTCCTGGTTTTGACATCTTAAAATGAAAATATTTGTCTAGTGACACTGGGTGAGAATGACAGGCTTTTTTTTTTTTTTTTTTTTCCCCTTGGTAAAAACACAGGATCACAAGAATCACAAACCTTCTTTTATTATGCTCTTAATCATGACTAACGAAAGACCACTGATAGGGAAAGGTAGCATCTATCACTAGAAAGAGAGAATGCTGCTGTACTGCCTCACTGCTAAGCCTTTTCATTGCTTTCATTAAAACTTCGTCAAGACTAACAGAGGAGAAAGCAATAGATTTTAAGATTTATTATTTGAACATAATCTTCAGAAATAATGAAAAACTGCATCAGCAATACATTTGAAATTATAATTATCCATGTGTCTCTTACCTGGTAAAATGGTAGTTAGGAATCACCCAAAGGTGATGTTTGAAATGAACAAAGCATGCAAGTTTGAAGGCTACACATCAAGAATTATAATAATCTTTCTCAAGAGTATCATAGAAAACAGCAGTTAAGTGCTATGCACAGGTACATACTTGAAAGCATTTTTGTTGGCTTCATATCACTGAAACCAATGCAAAAATGAAATAGCTTCAGAACAGAAGATCAGAAGAGGTCTGAGTTTTAGGATGTAAACATGGCTGTTTACAGCCATGGGAACTACATAGGGAATGTAGTTTCCATATGGTGCTGATAAAACATAAGAAGTAAAATTAACTGCTGATCTAATTCTATTTATTTGAGTGGAAGTACACTAATCGTAACTTTAGTTTCAATTAAACTATGAAGTTGGTGAATGTCACCAGAATGTTACCGAGAATAGAAGGTAAGAACAGATGTAAGGGTGTTTACTGCCACTGATATCTAGTTTTATGTATGAACTTTCAAAATGCCAAAGTGATGAGTTATTCAAGGAATTCATTATTTGTGGGTATCCATCATAAAATACCTTAAAAGGACCTAATTTTCACACTATGAATACTCTCTGCATTTCAGAAGTAATTCTTACGCTGCTTTTTCATTCAATCCTGTGGTATGATTAGGCTTTTAAATGTCACCAGTACTATTTCATCCACTGTTTGTTTTACTAACAAATCTCTTTTAATCAGCTGGAATGATCACATGTCTCTGAGAAGAGGGTCCTACATAGTTGTTGTAGGAGACAGTTAAGCAAGGGAAAGCCCCTTGCTTCCTAAGCAACAATAACTGTGCATATTTGAGCTTGTTTATAAAGCTGGCATGCAAAACCTATTTATTTCTTCCGAGTATCATCATAGAAAATCCTTAAAATAAGGCTGCCCAAGCAGGCAGAAGGCTTGTTTTCACAAAATGGTTAATGCATGCATACTTTTTTTTAACTGAAGGCTATTCATTTAAGAAGCTATAGTTCCTTTGTATTAATCAGAGAACTATGAATAGACCTTCTGAATCCCAGAACAGGCAGTCTTCACATTGAAGTATGGTAGCTATGTTGGTCAGGAATAGAGTATAGCAGTTACTTGGGACAGATTGACAACTGCTGGCATAGCTTTCATTTTCCATGCTAGCTTTTGGTATAAGAATTAGATGCAGATATCTTTTATCTTCTGGGATAAATCTACTCTTCCATAAGAGCTGTGTTTTCATTGCTGTCTTGGAAATGACAATTAAGCAACAATTATGTATAATTTACATACAAACAGCTAATAAATTAGTTTAAAGACAGCCATTATTTGCTGATGCTACTTGCATGGCTATCTTAGAGCTAATATAATACTATTTCTTGATTAAGCCTTTATCCATTTCACTTGAATTTCACATTCTTTTCATGGGGAGAAGAGAAGCAGTGTGGGGCCTTGAAACCATAAATTCATTTGTAATTATGGATCAATATGGACTAATCAGTGTGAATCAAAATTTTAATGAGTAATGAGGATAAAAAGATCACCTTGAGATATTAAAATTTATTTCAATTCAAATGGCTTTTATCTCCTGCATTAAATTAGCATGGACCATTTCACCCTTTCCTGCCCCTTTGAAAGGAAGCAGGTTGTCTGGGGAGGCTATGCGTCTCCATTCTTGAACGTTTTCAAGGCACCATTGGCTAAGACACTGAGCAACCTAGTCTGACCTCAGAGCTGGCCTTGCTTTGAGGAGGAGGTTAGATAAGAGACCGATCTCCTGAGGTATCTTCCAAACTGAAAGATTCTGTGAATCTATGAAAAACAACTGTCCATTTCAGAAAGCAATGCTTTAATCAGGCTACTAAAAATATTGCTCGTACCTGGCAATTATTTAAGTCAAAGATATAAGATCTACATATATCAGCTTTATATGCCATTGCCCTAAAATCTTACTTGCCAATGGGTGACACAGGTATCATGCTGACATACACTTCAAGCTGTTATCAGCAGGCAAATGTTATTGTCTTAGCTAATACCTCTCTTGGAAGTTCAGTAATTCAGCAAGCCTTGGGACATAAAGGCAAATCAGAAACTTGTAGGACCTGTAAAAAAAATTGATTCCCTGATAATCAGGTACAAGAAGCAAACTCAATTTGGATTTTTGGGTGGGTTTTGTGGATTTTTTTTTTTTTTTTTTGGAAGGTTGTGTTGCAGCTGAAATAGGTTCTTTATCTTTGTGCACTACTTCCATGGTTTTTTTTAAAAATGCCATGTATTATAGCTAGTGTATTCAAACATAAGGGACTAAAACTGGCTTCTAAATTCATTTATAATTCAAATTTTTGAGCATCTGATAGTTTTCATTTAGAAATCAAGCAATGCATTAGCATGCCAAAATATGGACTTAAAAATCCAATTTCAGCTTGACATGTACCATTGGAGCATTGCAGCATTTAATATAATAGTTCAAAATAAAATACGGATTACCTTCGTTAGAACAGTACCCCCATCCTGTAAAACATGCCCAGGAGAATGAGGCTGAGATTTTACCACCATTGTTCCAGTGTTTGCTGGGGTTTTTTTCCTTCTAGATACCTTAAAAAGGTCCACCAAGAAAATGCAGGAGGATTTCTTGATCAATGTTCTTAACTATTTAAATCTGATTTTAAGCTTTGGTAGATCAGTTCTCTAGCGATTTTGCTTTTGTGAGGAAAGGCCGTATGCATAACACCTAACATGAGTAAAATCTTTATAATGTTCCTAAAGAGGAATGTTTGAAGAAAGTCATTAATCCTTAACTGATTATGTTGCTCTTACTTTTAAATCTGCAATGTTAATATTTTTTTTTCCCACTTAACGATCTTACTTACAAAGAAGAAAGCATATCAGGAGTGTTTTAAATAAGCTACGAAGCTCTTTATGCAAGTGGTTATTCCATCTGGAGGGTAAAAGCAGGGCAACCAGCAAGACAGCACTCTGGGAAAACAAAAACAGGAGAAACAATGGAAAGAGTTACAATTATGGTTCTAAAAGGAAGGTGTGGCTTCTGTGATCCTAGGATTTTAATCCAAGCACTGTGTCTGTGGTAAAGGGAAGAAAAACTCTTCTCCAGAAGCTGGGAAAATAATTGGCATGTGGTAGGCTTCTGGTAATTCTGGCAAATGTGGGCTGTGCTCCTGTGGGATGTGATTGTTGCCATGTAGCCCTGCACTGCTCTGCATTTAGACAGGAGCTGTGTTCATTCTGAATCCTCTTGTTTCTCAGATCATACACTGTGTAGGCTTTTAAGTACTTTCTGTAATTACATAAATGAATCATTTATGTTCTGAAATGATGCTGCTTCCCCAAGAAAAAAAAAATCCTACCTGAGACTCTGTTTAGTAAATGAACTGTAGAATGCTACTGCAAGGGAAAGGTTGAACGTGATGGCTTTATGTTGTTGCTTCAACTTCTCCCAGACTGTCCTTTCTGTGGGGTTGTCCTAGTTGCCTCATAAGCTAGGAAACTTAGCTGATCTTTGGACTTTGGCTCATTCAAGGTTTGCTTTTAAGATTTGATGCAACTTAAGCTTATGACACTGACAAAACCAAACTCATACTTATTTTTCTGTGCTAATACAAATGGTGAATGTCAAAGCAAACAGTCCAGTGGTTGAATTAGAATTCCACAACTAAGGAATGAGCAAGAATGGATGAGAGTGACTTATGGAGCAATATATTCAGCTCATAACATAAATTATGTTACCATTATTCAGGTTTCACTATGATTCCTAGCTTAAATAAGATAATCAAAATGTAATGTAATACTGATCTTATATGATTATAAATATGTACATGTTTCTTACTTTAGCACTTAAAAGCACCTCTTATTCATAAAGAAATTCACTGTAGGACAAGATATCCTGATTTTCTTGGTATTTTTTTTTCAAATACAACTTTTGTCTCATTTTAGTTTCAACCGGCATTCTTCCACCTCCATCAGCTACCAGTCAAAGAAGAGGTATAAAAATGTTTTGTGCAGCTACTCTACCTTAAAAGCACTTAACAAATCAGTCTATTGCTGCTAGTAGGCATCTTGTGAAGTATTAACATAAAAATGACCTGCTTAGAAATATTTACTCTTTCTTTTTCTGACAACTAATAGTTTTCAGAACCAGTATTTAATTTGCTGCCTGTCACATGCCATTGGCTGCTACAGATAAATTCAGTAAGGGTGCTTTCACTGCTTTTCGAGATGCCATTGCTTCCTGTTCCATCAAAGCATCTTTGATCCTTAGGGCATCTTTTTATTCTTTCTTTCTTTCTTTCTTTCTTTTTTCTTTTTTTTTTCTTACTTTTAATCACACACTATTTCCTTTTCTTCAGCAGAAATTCTGATAAATCTTTTAACCACTAAAACCTTTAATGATGTAACACTTTATTTCTCTTTGACAAGCTTTTTTATCTTCCTTACTGTATTTAATATGCATCATACACTTGTAAAAGAGTTCAGTAGTTGACTTCTTTTCATTTTGCCATGATTTTGGTACTATGAATACAATTTTTTCTCTGTGTGGTTGGTTTTGGTTTTTTCGACTTCATTTCCCTGAATGTACAAGAAAATCTAGTAGCATGGTTTTATCATGCTATTAACTTTGGGAAACACTTGAATTTGGAATAACCATTTTTCTTTATGACAGTCTGAGTATCACTAATCTGGTTCAGAACTTCTTTATGTATTTTGTGCATTAAGAGAGCCTCAAATGACTCTTTCTACCAATGGACCTGCACATAAGGCTCTATGAGACATCATTTAAAATCTTTTAATCCACACTGTAAATATTGATTACTGATCCTGTAAAGGTAAGTATGTTTTACTGGTTTTCTGTCTAGTTTACCTTGAATAGTAGATTTTAAAACACTTTTTGATAGTATGTATTCAGCTAAAGGCATTTTGAAAGCTCTATGCGAAGCCAGTGTACCTGAAGCGTACATCTTCCTGTCTGTGCTACGGTAGGAGCAATGATCCTCTATCCAGTGACCCCGAGCACAGTGCATTTTTTATGCACTACAGATGAGGACATATCAACAGGAAATAGATGGTAAGAATGGAAAGTAAAAAGTCTTACTGTGCTTAGAACAGCTTTGGCAGTTACAAAATCACAGCACAGTTCACAACAGAATTTACAGTGAATACAAACCCACCAAAAATAGTTCATCTTGGAGAGTCCTGTTCACTCATGGTATAGTGGACCCAAATCCAGCCCTAAGCCCTGGACTAGGTACAGAAATAATTAGCTATAGTCATTGTAGCAATAGCTCTGTCTCTAGGTCTAACTAAATAGACAAAATGAATTAGCCTGAGGCAGCAATGCTATGCAAACTAGATCTATAGTATAAGCATTGTCAGAGTCACAAAAAGTTATGTTGTGAGGATGGGTTTATTTTGTTCAAAATTAAAAATCAGAAGTTTACATTTGTCAGAATGCTTTTTACCTGTACTGGAAGGAATTTTCTGGGTTTTCCATATGTAAAAATTATAACATGTTCTCTCCAGATGGCATCTATTTCTACTATTAAAGAAAGTACAAGTCAAGGTAGACCAATGGTCTGGCAAAGCTGGACGCTTCTTTTCTTATGCTGACAAATGTTTTCCTATAGACAAAGCCACTATAGAAATAACTCCTGAACTGTCAGCACAAATGGATAGGGATCTGGTTCATACAGATAGTGAAACTGAAGGGAAAAAGAAAGTAAAACTATGTTATCAGGGTGAGTAAGAATGATGCTCAATAGTTACTGCACGCATCCTTGTATCTGTTGCTTCCCTTCCTTGTACTTCTTTATTCTTTCTTGCTTGCTTTGTAACGCTCTTTTAGTGGTCTAAGAAACAAAGTCACTACAAATAGAATCATCCTAGGTAACAGGGAAAAGGCGAGGCATATATTTCAATGTGTTACTATAATCAAACTGAGAAACATCCTCTGAGCCATAAAATAGATGTTATTTTATAAGATGTTATCTTATTGATGTTTGGAATCCTGAGCAAATGTTTTTAATCTAGGAGTGCAGAAATTGCATCATAATATTGCGTATCACATGCTTTTGTGTTAGCTGAATCTGAACATTAGACAAATTTACGTAAATTGTGGTTTGTTACTATAATCAAACTGAGAAACATCCTCTGAGCCATAAAATAGATGTTATTTTATAAGATGTTATCTTATTGATGTTTGGAATCCTGAGCAAATGTTTTTAATCTAGGAGTGCAGAAATTGCATCATAATATTGCGTATCACATGCTTTTGTGTTAGCTGAATCTGAACATTAGACAAATTTACGTAAATTGTGGTTTCAGTCTAAATAGGGAAAAGAGTTAGTTTCAGAAATGTTTTTTAAAGGTCATTACAATCTTTTTGAAAAGACTATAATGCTTATAAACAGTAGTTAGTATTTGTAGTAGTAGTAGTAGTAGTAATTGTGCTGAGCCAGTATCTTTTTAAGTCAACGAGATACCCCTCATTGATTTATCTTAGACAAGAACAGGCCTGTTTGTTTGTAGAGGGACAGAAAATCCAAACTTTGTATGCATGTTCCCGAAGTCTGATCCCTAAACTGAGAGTTCCTTTAATAAATTTGTCATATTCCTTCAGTAAGCTATTTTCTGTGACAAGAAGAGCAATTTGGCATTATTTAAAATCCTTACTTGGTTAATTTTTCTTTCCAAAGAGTTGTCCAAGCCTTTCTTAGCAATGATAAAGACTAATGAATCTCACAGTATTCTCTCTGTAGCTCTAAAGGACAGTTCTTCTCGGAGTGCTTTGGAAGCTGCCAGACCTATTATTTCATAATCAGTAACTTCTGCTGTTTATAAAGTTGCTTATACCTTCATTTTGCTTTTAGAAACACAAGCCAGTCATATACACCAACGCCAGTTTCTGGAAGCTACAGTGAAAGTCCTGCTGCTTCTGCTGCTTCCAAACCGAGAGTTGTTACTACTGCCAGCATAAAGCCCTCTGTCTACCAGCCAGGTAAGGTGACTTCAAAGTAATGACAGGATTCAGAACAAAGTACTGAAAGGATTCAGAAAAGAAATGCACATGCATTTCTTTTAGAAAAAGAAAATGCAAAGAATGCACATTTTGCAATAGGACACACACATATCAGGAAAGATTTATATACATGGAACCAAATGTT
This sequence comes from Fulmarus glacialis, assembly GCF_000690835.1. Lineage (NCBI taxonomy): Eukaryota > Metazoa > Chordata > Aves > Procellariiformes > Procellariidae > Fulmarus > Fulmarus glacialis. Next base: position 113,428 of record NW_009190781.1, read on the forward strand.
GCTAGTTGCTAATTTTGCTTCAGATTATCTGAAGTTCGAGGATTATGTTGTATTTGTTTTCTGCTTTAGAGTGAAAACGTGGAACAAAAAGAGGAAAAATAATAAAAGCAAGGGAAAAACCTGTAATAAAAAAATGTGTAGCCTGACTTTGCAAAAGAAAATAACCCAGCGCGCCCAACTAGGAGCCCAATAACACTTCAGAATTGATAAAATAGCTTAAGAATGCACAACTCGGGAAGGAGATAAAATAAGTGAAGGTAGCTTGAGTAGGATATACTTGCAAAATAGATAAGGCCATATATTGAACTTCTCAAACTCAGGCTTATATTTGAAATAAAGAATGACCTATTAAAGTACTTCATAATGCTATGCTTCCGCTTCCCACAGCTCCAATTACTGAAGGTATATATTTGATTATTATGAACAAGGAGCTCCTGGACAAACTCAAACACAAAAAGGAAGCCTACAGAGGGTGGAAGCAAGGACAGGTAGCCTGGGAGGAATACAGAAAAACTGTCCAAGCAGCCAGGGATCAGGTTAGGAAAGCTAAAGCCCTGACAGAATTAAATCTGGCCAGGGATGTCAAGGGCAACAAGAAAAGCTTCTATAGGTACGTTGGTGATACAAGGAAGACTAGGGAAAATGTGGGCTCTCTCCGGAAGGAAATGGGAGACCTGGTTACCCAGGACATGGAGAAGGCTGAGGTACTCAATGACTTTTTTGCCTCAGTCTTCGCCGGCAAGTGCTCAAGCCACACCAAGTCGCAGAAGGCAAAGGCAGGGAC
>NW_009190782.1:0-9728 GCF_000690835.1 Fulmarus glacialis
AGCGGTAAGGGAAAACATCAGCTTCCCTGCTCCTTGCTGTACTCTTCCTGCTCAGCAATTTGGGTTTCAGAGATTCTGGAGCCAGAAGCTGTATTTCTGTGTCAATCAGATCTTGATGGATTTGTCTTCCATGAAATTATCTACTTGATTTTTGAACTAACATAGGCTTTTACCATCCAAAATACCCTATGATAAGCTCAATACTTAGGTTGAAAAATCACCTCTTTTTTGATTTTTTTAAACTATCGCTTGAGACCCACTTGAGATTGTCCCTAATTCTTAGCTCATGAGAGACAGTGATCAACCATTCCTAATGGAATTTGTTTGTGCCGTTGCAGATTCTACAAACCCTCCATCATATTTTTTCCTTCATCTGTGTTTAAGATACAAAGACTGAGATATATTCGATTGAATGTGGATATCTATAAGGTATTTACCTCAGAGCAAGTTGCTATATGGTCCCTTTATATTCAATAGCTAATCAAAACCAGGAGTTGAACATAACGTAAGGTTTTACTATAGGATGGCATGAATCACATTCTGAATTGCAACAACTGAAATGAGCAGATTTTCATTGACTATATTGGGAGCCTAGGCAACTAGCTCACATGCAGACAGCTACTTGGCAGATGTGAAATTACACAAGACAAACCCCACTCCTACTCCATTTGTTCTGTCCATGTATAGGAGCTTTCCATACCTTTTATCTAATCTGCTATAAACTTTTTTTTAGATTGGGGATCCAAAATACCGCCTACAATATACATGATATAGGTACAACACCATGTCATCATGATATTTTCTGCTTTTTCAATAATTCCTAGCATTTCATTTGGCTTTCTGAACAGTCCTGAGTATTGATGTGATGTTTTCAGAGGACTGCCTGTTATGATTCCAAGATCTCTTTCATGAGTGCTAAACGAATGTTTAAAAGGGCTAAAAAAGAGCTCATTATTGTGCACGTAAAGTTGGGATAGCCTTTTCCACATGCTTTGCTTGAGATTTATCAGCAGTCGATTTCATCTGCCATCACTTTGCTGCCAGTCAGTCCTGTGAAGTTTTTCTGTAGCTGTTTGCAATCTGTCCTCATCTTAAGCACTTTGAATAGGTTTGTATCACCAACAAGATGTGCCACTGCATTATTAATTTTCCTTTCCAGCTCCTTTATGTACATGCTGGACAGAGTACGCCTTCTGGAGCACAATCAATCATCTCCCTCATTGGGAAAACTGACCTCTGCCTTTTGTTTTCCATCTTTTACAGGAAATAACCAGATAATTGGTTATTTATCCACATGAAGACCTTCTCTGTTATCCCACAGGCACTTAGTTTCTTTGCTGAAAGACCTTCTTAAAATCCTTGTGGAACACCAAACGGCCTATACCCCCTTATCAATATGCTTACGTTTCCTTCAAGGCACACTAGGAGATGTAAGGCACACCTACTTTTACAAAAGCTATGTTGTTGTCTCTTCTACAGTATATTCTTCCCCAGGTTTCCTGGTCTGTAGGTCCACAGGCCTGACTAGATGCACTATTTAAAAACTATCACCACATTTGCCCCTTTCCATTCCTCATAAAAAACTCATTTTAAACAAGAAAATACTGATAGTGGTTACAGCTATTTTATACTTCCATTAGAACACTTGACCGAATAGTCATCTGGTTCTGGTGATTTGGCGCTCTTAATCATGACAATTTGTTCTATGAATTTTGCTTCAAATAGCTTGCTTTATTCTTTTCTTTAGCCACCCCACCTTTCTAGGTCTTATAAGAGTTCATTCTGATGGTATGGATTTGTTTTCAGTTTCCAGTGTAGTGTCTCCATGCTGTCTTCACATACTTTGCCCTTTTGGTTCCTTTTCAGCAGGCTTCCTCATTTGTGTGTAGCTTCCTTTCTGAAAACTGAACATTGCTGTGGTGGATTTTTTGGGTTATTTTTTGTCCCTGCAGAGATGCTGACCTTTAGTTCATAATGATCCCTATTATGATAGCAATGTTTTGAACTTGCACTGCTCAGGACCAAGCCAAATCTCTTCCTTACCGGTTATCCTCTTGGTGTTTCCTAACATTACATATTTTCTATTTAGGGCTGGAATTTCAAATCCAAAAGGATTTTAGGCTAGTGTCTGTAATTGCAGATTGGTTTCTTACATATTTGAGAATATGCAGGCTAAGCCCCCCCAAATTATTTGCAGGTCCTTTTCTGCATATTTTCGATTAAATTTGCTTGTGCTTTGGGTATCCTGTTCCAAGGTAGTAAAAGCCACCACATAACCTTCTTCTCCTTCCACATTTTACATGCCATACAGGTGGTTTTTTCACGTCCTTCCTTCCACATTTCACATGCCATACTGGTGGGTTTTTTTCCCTTTCTTCTCTTATTTAGTGATCCCTAACACATAGAAGAGCACTGACTTCCTCTTTGGAAGGCTGCCCAATGTTCAGAAGAGAGATAAAATAAAAAAAGTCTAGGCTGTTATATTTAAAGATTCACCAAGGCGAGATGGTATTTGTCAATGCCATGAAAAGGTGGGGTTTTTTTTTTAGAATCCATAAATTGGTTCCATGAAATTTGAAATGGAATTCATGAATCATTTGAGTGGAAGAGTAAATAAATAGTAAACAAGCTTATTTTAATAACAGTAGAGATATTATATACTTTGCTAGCTTCAGGGAGTTTCCATCGCAAAATTCATAACTGAAAATTCAGGAAGGAACATTGACTCTACAATGCACATTTTCCATTTCTTAACCCCTCCCTTCCTCAACCACATGTGCAACAGCTCACTAACAAGTCAAACGCAGAATTCAGGAATCCAACCAAAATTAAATCAAATGCCTGTAACTTCTGGCCCACTGGAGTTAATGGAATAATATGACTAAATCCCACTATGCCACTTGGAAAATACACGCTGAAGAGGAAGTGTATTCTCAGAACAGTACTTGTTCCTTATGCACAGAGAAAAATTAAAATACAGGCTGGCTTTTATTTATTGTTTACTATTGTAAAATGTCAGTGGGTCATTAAAATTGCTCTTTACTCTTGCTGTGTTTATTCCTACTGATCCCAACACCAACCATATATGCTTAGATGTAGTCCAGAACAGACAATCTCAGTGCCTTGTCAGAACAAATAGCAATTATGCAGCTGTATTGAGGGCAAGAAATCATCATTGCTTAGCATTCGCCACACTGATAAAAGGAAAATAACAGCATGCATATACGAAGTCATATATTCGTATATACACCTCAGTAGTACTGAGACTGAGTTTAACTGTATTTGTCTTAAAAAATGTATTAAATAAACAGATACCATCTAATAATTACTTATTTGCAATTGCTACACAATTGTTCAATCCCAAAGTTAAAACAAGTAATTGAGCTTTTGTCCTGGTTTCGGCTGGGATAGGGTTAAATTTCTTGCTAGTGCTGTGTTTTGGATTTAGTATGAGGAGAATGTTGATAACACACTGATGTTTTCAGTTGTTGCTAAGTACCCTCCTAGTCCAAGGACAGCTCCCATGCCTCATGACTGAGCTAGGTACACAAGATGGGAGGGAACATAATCAGGACAGCCAGCTCAGCTGGCTAATGGGGTATTCCATACCATGTGACGTCATGCTCAGTATATGAATGGTAGGCGGGATCCAGGAAGTACCGATCGCTACCTGGTTATCGGTCAGCGCGGGTGGTGAGCAATTGCATTGTGCATCACTTATTTTGTATATTTTATCATTATCATTATTATTCTCCCTTTTCTGTTCTATTAAACTGTCTTTATCTCAACTCACGAGTTTTTCTCACTCTTCCCATTCCGATTCTCTCCCCGTCCCACTGGGAGGGGGGAATGAGTGAGCGGCTGCCTGGTATTGGGCTGCCTGCCAGGTTAAACCACGACAGCTTTTCAATTATGGTTTAAAATACAGTCACTATTCCTATTGGCTCTTTATTTATCTGAAATATTTCTACAGTGAAAAGTAGCTTGAGAGCAGATTAATTTTTTGTGTTACTTTTGTCCTTCGTGTAGCCTTAACAACACTTGGACTTATGTTTACAAGTTTAGAAAAATCTCTGTGAGACCATGTATAAACAATTACACTACAACTATAGTGTAATACTGCTTTCCAACTATATTGTCCTCATCCTGAACACATTAGTAAAGATCGAGAGTCATTAATGTTTCCCATACTCACGGAAGGAGGGACCATGAATCTCAGCAGTACATATACAGTAATACCCTTCTCTTATTGGAAAGAGAATTTAAAGGAGACTAAGTTAATTCCACCAATGCACCATATACTTTAGATGATCAACACTAGCTTCTGGAAATGATTCTCTATCTTTTTTGGTTAGGGATAAAACAGGCACAGATGCCTGTCTAAGATGTTAAATGCAATTTGGTATAATTTCTACTTTTTCTTCTCAGATTTTATGGACTGGCAACTATTAGCAACACCAGGCTTTGATTTGAACACTATGTAGGTTTGCTTTGAGCACATGGGAAATCAAAATTGATCCCAAAGCTACTTTGTCTCAGAGACAGTAAATGCAAGACTTCAGTAGATAGTATCCTCTTTCACTAAAGTTCATTTTTTACAAGCCTCAACCCAAGGAATTTAAAACATTTCTTACTATCCTTTTAAAAAGGGAGAGAAAAAAAAAAAAACAACCAAATAAAAATAGCAGTAATTTGAAAATCATGACAAGCCATCTCTAGTTTTCCAGCAATGGTATTTACTATTTAAGCAGTCCACATCTAGACTTTATATAGGGCTAAACATTGTAGCTACTGTATTTAGAAATGAAATGTTTTGCACTTCCTAATAAACTTTTTGAGACCATTCAGGCTTGGACATCTATGAAAACTGAAGGCTAGAACACAAATTTCTTACTGTTATTAGTGATTAAATGCATAAGGGTTTCTACATGTTTTTTGTATGTCTACTTGTGAAAAACATTGCAAAGGCATGCACTAAAAAACTGTTTTCACTTTCACAAAACTCTAAACTGTCCTGAAAAATACACTGTAAAAAAAAAAAAAAAAAAAAGAGAGAGAAAAAAAGATTTTAAGTAGAAAAGACTAATGAGTAATTAGCAAATTGGTTTGTCATCAATCTCCTATTTTTGTGGGTGGGTAATATGGCTTTATTGTATTGATGATTTGGTAGATAGGTTATAGCCTAAGAAGATTTAATCAATTATTATAGCATGTCATTTCATTTGAACATACTAGTAACTTTAATTATCTCTAAAAGGAAATGACAAATCAAGTACCAGATTCAGAACTCCTAAAAATAGAGTTAACATTGCTATTGCAGAAACACAGAATCACAGAATGGCTGAAGTCGGAAGGCACCTGTTGAGATCACCTAGTCCAGCCCTCCCTGCTCAGAGCAGGGCCAGTGAGAAGCAGCTTGCCCAGGACCATGTCCAGTCAGGTTTTGAATATCTCCAAGGATGGAGACGCCACCACCTCTCTGGGCAACCTGTTCCAGTGTTTGACCACCCACAGGTGTATTCAGATGGAATTTCGTCTTTTTTAATTTGTGCCCATTGCCTCTTGTTCTGTCTGTGGACAGTACTGAGAAGAGTCTGGCTTCCTCTTCTTCATTCCCTCCCATCAGGTATTTATACATATTTATAAGGCAACAGTACACACTGGGGGCATTTCTCCCAGGACTCAGGACTTGGCATTTCTCCTTGTTGAACTTCATGAGATTCCTCTCAGTGTTATTCTCCATGCTGTCAAGGTCCCTCTGAATGGCACCACAACCATCTGGTGTATTGGCTGTTCCTCCCTCTTTTGTATCATCTGTGAACTTACTGAGGGTGCACTCTGTCGCAGAGTCCAGTTCATTAATGCAGATGTTAAATAATGTTGACCCAGTATCCACTACTGTGATACCCTGCTAGTGACTTGCCTCCAACAGAACTTTCTTGTCCTTCATGTGCCTGAAGATGGTTTCAAGGATTAGCTGCTCCATCACCTTCCCAGGGACTTAGGTGAGGCTGACTGACCTGTAGTTCCCTGGGTTGTCCTTCCTGCCCTTCCTGAAGATGAGAGTGATGCTTGCTTTCGTGCAGGATTCAGGAATTTCTCCTGGTTGCCATGACATTTCGAAGACAATTGAGAGTGGCCTCACAATAACATCTGCCAACTCATTCAGCACTCATGGCTGCATCCCCCATCAGGACTTATGTATGCCCATAATCATGAGCGTGAAAAGTCCATCCCCTTATGTTCTACCATGGATGTTTCTGACACTTAATATGAAGCAGATTTCAAGAAAAGGCCAACTGTGCCTACAAAGAAAGTCTATTTCCCTGGTCTGTAAGCGGCACTTATACAGGGTGGTGGCCTCACACCAGCCTGGCATTTTCTTGAAGAATTCCCTCATATGGAAGGGTCTCCTGCTAGCACAGGTCTATGTTAAACCTCAATTCTCACAACCAGTGAAAGAGACAGAAAAGGACAACTGGCACTGTGATGAAAATATGACATGGCTTAGGGAGAAAAGCTCTCCTGTGTCAGATGAATTTGTGTTGTGGGGTTTTTTTATACCAGCAGTGGCTGCAGCTAAATCAGAGCAGAATCCATTTGCACAGTAAGGTGAGCGGCCATCCTACACCTGGGCCACAGCAGGTTCCCAGCACTGATGTTTCTCTTCCTCAGCTGCCTTAGTGTCTAAGTGGAGAAGTATTCATGGGCCAGAGCGTGTCTTCAGGTTTTATATTTAAAACCATACAAGGTGGAACAAACGGACATATTTTACCCAGGACAGTGTAACAGTCTCCATCTTTTTCATTCAAAATGAGTCCGTTTCTTCTCTCATAGGTTTAGTGTATTCTGATTCAAATTTCATTGAAACCTGGGATTGTCAGCTGCTAGCTCAATATGCTACACTTAGCTTCCTTTTAAACTCACACTGTATTTTTATTTGATTCTAGTGCTCCTGGGGACAGGCGGTGTTGAAACAAAATGGATTTTAGCTGATTTGATTTTCCATCCTATATATTTTTATAAACTCAGAAATGACCAAGCAAGAATGCACTAGAGTAGAATATAAATCCTTTTCTGGGATAAAAATAGTTCAAATAGAACACATCAGGGGAGAAAGAAAATCAAATGCCCTTTAAGTCCGATCCCATTCTGTATTCTGTATTTCTGAATCTGATAAAACATTACATTTTTCAAAAGTTATTTCCTAAAATTTAGAAGATTAACTCAGTATTTCCTTAAAAATAAGGATATTAAAATTTGACTAGAACAAATGAAAAATGAACTAATCACAGATATTAATTTTCTTCTTTTCTGAGCTTTCAAGGGAAAAAGCTATGATTTGTAGCAATGTTATATCTAGCAAAAATTATTTAATTATTAGGATGTCTAATTTAATAAACAGAAGCACACTAATAAATAGATGCACATATCCTGAAACACATATCACTTTGTTACTATGAATTCTTGATTTTTTTTTTTTAAATCAACACCTGATATACAGTTTTATGATCCCTGAACACATACAACCTATACTACTGCCTTGCCATTTATTCTGAAATTGTGTGCCCTTCCATGGAGGGGGAAAAGTAAATGAGCAAATTTAGCTTGTAATTCACTCTACTAGAACAACTATAACTATGACATGGCAGAGCCCATCACTGCTAAAGTGTTCATAAACAGTTCTGCACCAATTTTTCCACAATCAAAGTCAGTTACTCAGTTACTTTGCAACCAAGAAGCCGATCTGGCAATCAAGAGATGAAGTGCCTAGGAACTGTAAGTAACTTGAAGCATTTCAAAGTGTAATCTGCAAGTGTAACACACACTACATGAAGGACACAGAAAATATAAAGCAATTTTTACACAGCAAATTTTTCCTTTAGTATGGTTTCATTCAGCACTATTAAAGCTAAAAGCACTTGAAAAGATATATATGCTTAGGCAGTGGAGCTTCAGCGAAATCTATTTTTAAACCATTAATAACACATTATCTATCTCTATTAGTTAACTTGTGAACAATGTATAGTATACAAACATAAAAGGTTGAATAATCTGTGTTCCTTACCAAAACTCTTCCGGGTAATAGAGACTCAGAGGAGTTCTCCTTGCTGTCAGAAAATAGTTACTACAAAGTAAATCTCTATTGTATTGTAAAGCAGCATGGTATTTTAAAGGCAAATGTAGTATTTCACTGACAAAAAAAGAAAGCAGTTTAAACCAGAAAGATTGCAACAGCTGTATCATGATATTACAAAACACCTCAAGCTTCCAGACATCAGCGGTCAGACCCTGTAGCTCAGGAGGAAAAATATGGATTCCTTGCATGGCCATACAAAAGCTTAGCTTAGATACTACTGAGACCCAGATTGTATTCTGACACTCAACCAACATTAAAATAATTCAGACAAGAAGCTTCAGAAACTCACGTCTTTTCTAACAAAGAGCATATACAGACCTTTGTTTTAATTTTAAAATAAATCTTTATTTTCTCCTCTCCCAACATGAAAGATCATGTTTACTGACAATATGCCAACATGTCTTTAAATTTACCATGTAAATATTTCATAATGTTTAGCCTCATAAAGTTGACAATTACTACCTCTAGCAAGGGGAGCAAAGTTTTTCATAGAGCTTAAAGCCAAAAGGAGTTATACACTCTATCCAGTCTCCAACCTCCAGAAGAATGCAGGTCAGATGGACTGTTCAAGTGTTTTGCTGAAAGCTATATTTTCCAATTCTTGAATTAATATTGTAATTCCCATCTTCACCTTTTCACCATCACTGTATGATGGGTGGGGAGTGGGCGTGAGTGAAACCCCAAGTCAAAATCTTGAGGTGGAAATTCCTAGACTTCTTACATCTAATAAGAACATCCTTCAATAATGCCAGACAAGGGAATTCTGTTCTAACAGTAGTAACAGAACATAAGCGAGAACAATTTACTTTTTATTGTGGTTTAACCCAGCAGGCAGCCAAACACCACATAGCCACTCGTTCAGTCCCCGAGTGGAATGGGGGAGAGAATTGAAAAAAACGTAAAATTCATGGATTGAGATAAAGACAGTTTAATAGAACAGAAAAGGAAGGGATAATAATAATAATAATAATAACGATGATGATGATGATGATAGAATATACAAACTAAGGCATGCACAATGCAATTGCTCACCACCCGCCGCTGACTGATGCCCAGCCAGTCCCTGAGCAGCAATCACTGTCCCCCAACCAACACCCCCTGTCTTATATACTGAGCGTGACATCATATGATATGGAATATCCCATTGGCCAGTTGGGTTAGCTGTCCTGGCTGTGCTCCCTCCAGCTTCTTGTGCACCTGAAGCTGAAAGGGAAGCTGAAAAGTCCTTGACTAGTGTAAGCACTACTTAGCAACAACTAAAACATCAGTGTGTTATCAACATTATTCTCATCCTAAATCCAAAACACAGCACTATACCAACTCTATCCCAGCTGATAGATTTTAAGCTAATTTAGGAAGAAAGAATACTTAAATAAAATGCTGAAAAGGAGAAAGTTAAATAAAACTTAAAAATTGAAACAGGTCTAGGGGTTTTATAGCAGCATCAAACACAGGCTGGGAAACTGTGTCAGGAGCAGTGCCCACCTTCCCAGGCATTCAGGCTGAAACCCCTCTGGGTGGCAGGCTGCCCTGCCACGTCTTGAGGGAGAGTAGGCTGCGGCTGTGGGAAATGAGTAGCTGTGGCTCC
>NW_009190782.1:9739-39343 GCF_000690835.1 Fulmarus glacialis
TGTCATTCTTAATCCTCTGGATAATCGAACCCAACTAAAATAAAACAATTTGCAGGTAAAGGCTAAAGAGAATAAAAATAATTTGAGTGGCATTGCTGTCTGGACAAATTAGTTTCACTGATTCAATTGCCCTGTTTGTAAATTGGGGATAATACTACTTCTACTGCAGTCTCAGAAAGAAGCTGAGAAGATTAACTCATACTGTCTGGAACATGAGAAGCACTATAAAAGTGCTAAGTAGCAATTACAAGGTTTTATTACGGGTTAACCTTGGACAAAAAAAATGAAATAAAACTCTATTAGGTTTTAAATATATAAAGATTAAAATGAGAAAAGTATAGCGCAATGGGTCACCGATAAACATCCCAGGCAATCTAACATTCATTGCACTCCCTACTTCAAGCAGTCCCTAAATAATTACTGTGTACCAGCATATCAGCTTGATAAATTGATTTTATTTTGCTCATTGATTTGCCCATGTCATAGTAACATTATCATTACAGAACCTGCACAGTTGATAGTTACAACACAAAAATACATTGCCAGGAATAGGAGAGTCAATGTTTTAAGAAAAGATTTCATTAAAAACATAATACTGGCAGACTTCTCTTCATGGGAAATGTTGCCTCCTCACAGAAAGCAGACAACATTAAAATTCATTTCTAGTACTCCTCCTCCCTTTTCCCTCCTCTCATGTCTCACTGAACATACATGTCTCTGGTTACATATTCACTTCTGGTATGTCCTTTTGCTTTACATAGAAATGTTTCAATAGCAGACTATATATAGCAGATCAGATTTCTGTCATAAATGCTCCTTGGATATACCTTTTCTCCCTTTAGCCACACACCTCCCTGAGCCACACTTACTTAGGGAAGTCTGAATAAAACAGTCCCACAGTAAAAGAAAAGTGTTACTCGCATTGTTTTGTTTTTTTTTTTTTCCTTGGATAAATATTTACATTTCCAGGTTATTAGAGAAAGAAGACTTTTGAACAAAATCACAACAGTTCAAGAGTATCTTTGACTTAATGTCATGTCCGGGAATGTTAATACTTGATCATAAGACTAATATCTATATGTGCTGTGTTTATACGGCCAACTTAAAACAAAACACCATGTTAAATACTAGAGTCCCTGCAACAACCATGCCACTCAGGTACTTAAACATTAATGTTTAATTCTTCTTCTAAAAGCTCAAGTCCCATTCTTATTTCTGATGAACTGATAAAGAGCAATCTCTTAAAAATGTTCTGGTCTGACCTCAGTTCTGAACTTCAGAGGCACAGAATGACAGACAAGTCTTTATATATGTATTAGGCAGCTCTCTCAGCAGGCTATCAGAAACCAAGATCAGAGATTACCAATACTTAAAAAGTCAAATTCTGCCTGCAGATGTGCACGTTGAGCTCCCACAGAAATCAGCAGGGTGAGTTCATACAAGGAAAAATTTGGCTCTGAATGAAATCTCTTGATCTAATAACAGCATGTTCTACCAAACTGGGTTGGAGGTAGAAAAGTTTTCCACTTTTTACTGGTCACCTTTTTTTCTTCTTTAGAGTTCAGGAATTTTTCTACATTTACTGTCAGGGATAAGTTAACAGTATTATTTAGCCCAAAGGTCCTTAATCAAATAGAAAATAGTTAATCTGTTCTATTAATGTTTGTGTTAATACAATTAACACAAATCTAGTGCATATCGGGCAAAGTCTGGTGCAACTCTTTTCCAGGTGCTGGTTCTTTCGCAAAATGGTCTACAAGAGGCTGTTTCTCACACTAGTTTTTGTGATTCCCCCAAAAGTTAATTACATTAATAATGTATATGCATTTCAAAGTAGTCTAAGGAGACATCATAAATAATTATTGCATAATTCTATCACAGAATGATGTATATATGAAATGGTAAACTTGAGAAGCATTTGTAACAGTAATTACTTCGGTTGTAGCCTGAAGAAAACATTAATACTTCCATCTCCTACACTGCAAGCAAATAGTTTCCTATTCAGCTGTTAGCCAATAGATGCTGTCATCTTTTAATTGTACAAACAATTTAAAAATACTTAATCATATCTTAGTTCATACTCTAAAATTCTGTATATGGAATGCTTTAGTATTTTTGGTGGTTTTAAATCTAAGAATAATAGGGAGTATAGCTATAGTGGGGAGTAATGCCTGTAAATTGTCAAAATACATCCTAATCTATGAGTACTGAAACTGCTTAAACAATACTTTAGGGCCACTTATGTCTGTAGCCTTGCCTGCTGCAAACTCTGCTAAATAGAAATTTTCTCCTCAAATTTCTGTAACAGCAGTGAAACCAATCAGTGTTGTACATGAAAAAAAAAAAAAAAGTGATTACATATGGTAGATGTTTGAAGCAAAAAAGGTGTTGGACTTGCAGGAAGATATCTAGGTGATGGGAAAAAATTACAAAAGTGGAACAAAAGTAAGTCTGTTCAGAATACCAGGCAAGTTAATTTACCTCCAAACAGCAGTAATTTGCTGTTGATATAAATTCAGACCTCCATATGAAAAATAAATATTTGTCTTTTGGTTTTGGTTGGGTTTTTTGGTTTTGGTTTTGGTTTTGGTTTAAGGAACACAGAGTATATCAGCAAAGAAAGGGAATTAAAAAGATCTCAAAAGTCGCTGTATGTGTAACGTCATTTTACTTTACAGAGTGGACTGCATGAGCTCTGCTAGCTTAACTTAATGCATAGCTTAATTTTATGTTAGCAAAAAATTAATAGGAGCATAGGCATCACATTACAATCTGACCACAATTTGCTTTAACATGGATCTAGTACAGCTATTGATATCTAGCTGGTTGGAAGTTCTGGTTATTCAATACATCTTCCAGGTAATTATTTCTTGCATAACTTCTATGGATCTATTTAAAATTGATCTCTTCATGTCCAGTATACATCTCCATTGCTAGGAGGGGATGAATGTGGACTATTGTCTTGGTTTTAGATGTCATTCAGTAATTTTCCTGTATATGATCCCTACTAATTCCTTACAAAAATCATTCTTTCTTCAGGAAGGATAGAAAATTATCAATTACCTAAGCATTTCAAATAATTTTGGAAGATTTTTTTTTTCTATGAATGAGAACACAAATTAGAAATTCAACCACTCGCTTTGCTCTCAGAATCTCCATTGTAGGCAGCTGTCAGCACTGTTCCCTTATAATAGCACTGTAAGAGTCCACTTTTCTGAAATACCTCTTCTCAGCACAACAGTAGCTGAACAATACCAAAATGAAGCACAGAAGAATATATAAGGCTTTTTTTTTTCCTTTAAATGAACTGCCTATGCTCATTCATTGTCTGGTAATTGAGGTTGCTGATTTAGTATTAGAGTGTTTGTAAAAATATGGTATTTTAACCTTGCCAAATCTATTTCTTTTCTTTCTATGGCCACATATGAACACAACTGAAATTTAGGTAATTATCTTAAGGGGTTGCCTTACTTTTTGTCCCATTTAGAGAAGAGATGACTAGGGACAAAAGGATTGAGTAGATGATGAGCAGATTGGTTCATTTCTGATCTATGCATAATTGCAAACTCTGTTCAGTTTACAAATTAGAAAGAAGTTTCAGGTTGACACTTTCCAATGAACATTTGTCAGTGACATACAATTGGCTACAACTGTCAATTATGCTGAGGAAAATCTGAAATAAAGAGCACGTAATTCAGGCCTGACATCTCAGAAAAAAAAGGGTTATTTATGCAGTATTCATTTGAATTTCTCATTGCCTTTTGTTTCACAATTTTGTAGAAAATAATTAGTAGAAATTGTATTAAAATTGTAAATAGGCTGTGACAAAAGAATTTAAAAGGATACTTACAGCCTTTGTGAATACACTTGTTACATTAAATACATTAAAATCCATAATCTATATGCAAAGTTCATAGTCTTCCCATGTAACTGCTTTATTCATAACTGTAAAAGTGAATCTGCAAGAACAACAACCAGTTCTTAAGAAGCAAGATTAAGACTTCCGTGAAAACTGCTCACGGGAAAATACAAGACTTATGTCACTAAATTCTGTTCTGCTTTTACAATTAACAATATTGAGTCAAGGTGCCTTCTTTATGTGACAGTGAAGGAGAACAAATCATTCTATTACGGAATGGAGTTAACTGAAAATAGGACTACACAATTCAGTTTTTATTTGGCAGGTGTTCTTGAGATAGGCACTTCTATTTTGAACTACAGAAACCAGACACTACTGCCTGTTCCTGATTTTTTTTTTTTTTATTATTTTACAATGGTTAAATAAAAAATGTCAGAAAGGAGTTATATTCCCCATGGAGTCTAGAGGCTCTGCTGTTCACTTACAGTGTTGTGTATGACAGAAAACTGAAGCAGTTATATGCCACTAGTGATATGGTAGAATATCACTGGCATAAGAAAGTGCTTTGCATTGTGCTCTCACAAGTATGTTGGAGTAGCTGAACTACCTTTGGAAACAGATAAACCACACCGTTAAAATTGCCTTCTCAGTCACAAAATTCTGTGCACAACATCCCAAAATAGTGGCTTCTAGTTTAAAAAAGAATTTTTCAGAGTGTAGAAGTATCAAAATCTAAAGCTTCCTAAGGGTACTAATTCCTATTGGTATTTCTCAGCAGATGTCTACAGACAGACAACAAAATAGTGAGAAGGGATCAGCATGACATGCAATGATTGTTGCACACTAGCAGCATAATCATTATCAAGGTTTTGGTTGGTATGGAGCAAAGGAGAGTCTTTTGGGAAGAAGGAGAGGCAAGGTGGTTCTGCTGCCAATTCCTGGAATGGGTTTTTGAATAAGATACTGAGTGGATGAGGCAGGTATGATTGCATATCAAATGCATACCAGGAAAAGCTTAATATAAAAACTGAGTGGTGGTCTCATAAGTGTTCCGGCATTCTGATGAAAAGGAGGTGACCCTAAGTGTTCCAGGCATTCTGATGAAAAGGAGAAAATTTTGTTAGTTATTGCAAGAAGAAAGCATCTGTTGAATTCACTGCAGAGAGAAGTAGAAATCCCAGGTCATGTCTAAAATATGATTTGAGCTACAATCAAAATGATCAGCCAATGGATATTAGGGGACATTTAATAGATTCATTTGGGCTTGAACTGAATTTAAGACAGTTAAGTGATGGTTTGGATTTTAATGGACAGAAAGGTATGCTTGGAAGAGAGAGAGAAAGAATGTGTGTTATTAAGAAAGTAAGTTATATTTCAGTCTGCAGATAATATCACTCATATGAGAGAAGAAAAAAGGAAGAATAACAGAGGACAGCAGAGAAGTCTGAAGAATATTTTGATTACAGATCATCTGTAGTATACATTCTTTGGGGTAGGTGTGTGAAATTATTTATCTCTTGTCCTCAGAATCACAGACGAATACCAACTGGTACATTAATACAGATCAAGGATCTGTAATAATAATCCATTAATACTGACCAAGGATCAGTTATTTTGTGTGAGTTCAACATTACACCACGACCTTAAGAGCTCCAGCAACTATAACTAAAGAGAACAGTGACAAATGGCACCGGATAAACTCATTCCCTAGGAAGTTATTCATCAGGTTAGGTTTGGGAAGGCTACTGTGATCCGGATTAAGAGAAGGATTTGCGAGAAATGCAATCACATGTGACCAATATTTCGAAGATCTGCTCAGAAGGTACTTGGGGTGCTTAGTTGTATAGAGGGTAATAGGTACTCTCCCTCACACTGTAATATCATCAGTCATTGTGATACACATCATAAAAACCAGAGCAAGGATGAGAGATATATAATATATCAATTTGATAACGTTTGGCTGATAATATAATTTATAAAGAAAAAATCTTATTCTTTACTAATAACTTGTAACTGAAGGCTATATAACTTGTGTCTTCTTCAACAAATTTACCTTTTAATTGAAACATTTGGAAGGGAAAAGTATTTAACCTTTAAGTGAATCAATTACTAAGAGGAGCAAGAAGAAAACAGTAGTAACCAGGCATGTCTTAAAGCAGCTTATACAGGCCAAATAACAGACATCAAAGACATCTAAAATCTGCAGAGTTGAGTCAAATATCTGAGTGATTCTCCCAATCTTGAATATTATAAGGTAAGTTTTAAAATGGCACATTAGGAATTACACAACAGCTTTTAACTCGTTTTCCATTCTCATATGCATACAGCGCTTTGGGAGATTACTGCATTTTTGGAGCTAAGGACTGGGCCTGCAGACTGGAAGAGGTAACTAGGATGCAGGAGAAATCAGTTCAGTGCTGAGCAGGTTGGAGCTTTCTTCCCCCTCCCTCCGCTTGTCCCTCTACCAGAAATCTCTCTTGCAGCTTCAGTCTTCCCATCATTGGACCTCCACTTTAGACTAGGAATGATGTTCTACAGTTCTGTAGCACACGCCAAGTAGACACTGCTGCTCACCTGGCTAATGCTTTGAGTCAATTCTACACACTCTTTTTTGTAAATGTTCAGATATTAGCTTTCCTAATCTTATTAAGACTTTCAGGCATTAGACTAGCAATTCTTCTAGTAACTAATTTCCTCACAAAGCAACAATTTTACTTACAAGTAACTATGAGTATAATACTGTTATTGGAAGGTTTTTTTATGTAGTGGTTAAAGTCTTATGAAGAAAATAAATATGCATTACATTTTGTAGAAAAGCCTAGATTTGTTTTAATTTCTTGTACAAAAGTAGCCAAAATATAATCTTTCTCTTCCATCTTTGATAGCTGTGGAAATGAAACACAAAAAAATAGCTTCCCAATTGTCTGGGTTTCATTTAAACAAAATAAGGTGTGTGGGGGGGGGAATCTGACTAAACTTATCAAGACAGGGAGTAAATCAGAAATGAACTTACTATCCAACAAATATGTTCAAGATAAAAATGGGCTTAAATCATGTCTTATTGCTCCTGTCACAGATAATATATTTAATTAAACCCTCTTTTTTAGGTTTTGAAAAATTAAAACCAGCAATTAAGGCTAGGGTTGTGAGTATATTTTAAATATTTGTACACTTTAGGTAGATATGCTAAGGATATAAAGGATCACGATCAAAGTTTCTATAGTCTAGCCAGTTCACATGTAGCAAATGCAAACTTGAAACCTTAAGGATTTACATGCTCTATTTTAGGGTTACATAAATTATTGGTCTTGATTTACAACTTTTCTAAAATAGATTTCACTCTAAGAAAAAATATGAATGTCATAAATATTAATAACTGAGGTAAAACCTACAAAACCTAAAAACATATAGTTTTATATAGGCCTTCAAATTGCAGACCCAGTTGTAGCTTTCTTCGTAGTTATTAATTTCACAAACATGCTTACATTGCTTAGTTAGTACATGCATTTGTCTTCAGTATCTATGTTGGAATTACATTTCATTAGAGCAATACATACATTCCAGACAGCGCATTTTGGGACTACTCACACAGTTAATATTTTTCAGCTTTTGGCCTATTGTGTTCTTATATTACCTAAGCTAATTATGATCATTTAGAAGGTGCTGAAAGCACAATATTGCTCTGTGTGTGCATCTAGCAGGCTATAATTGCCATATATGACATGAAAAGTTATAGCTTATAAGGATATGAATATATTCTGTATGGTTTTTTCATTTAGTATTTAGCTGATAATCTTACAGTATGGTCTTATGATAGCCTATATTCATAAATATTTTAAGTAAATATGGTACAAATGAGATAAAAATCAGAGGGTAGGTGGTAGCATCTAATTTTAAATCTTGAAACAGGAGTCTTGGTTTTTGTCTGGACCTAATATTAAGACTTCAGAAGGAATAAACAGACATCTACCAATTGATAGTACCTCTGGATTTTCATAAGCGTTAAGATTTCTATTTTGTCATGGATGTTATTAGAACTTCATTATGTCCTCCAGGATGGTTTTTTTTTAAGCCGTAACAAGATTCAGCACTATAATTATGGAGTCAAGAGTTATGGTCACAGCTTTATAATTAAGTGACTTGTTTTGTTTTCCAGTAATATCAGGGATTCAGTGTTTCTGTTCAGAATATCTTCTTCAAAATCACAAAAAAATCCATGGCTGTAATAGCAGGCACTTTCTGAGAATTTATAAATAGATCTTTCTGTTCATTCATCATCCATGAATTTAAATGAAGATAAACAAATTTTGCAGCTAACTGTTGATCAGCTACCAAATACTTAGTTAAGTACCATCTTGTATAGTATTTGTACAGGACACTCATTAAACTTTCTGTATGATTAAAACTCACGGGCTTTTATTTTTTTGTATAAATTACAAAGGCATTTTTTCTTGCCATTAGTCATTCTATTTCCTCTTTCTTAGATCTTAATATTCTACTAGAGAAAATAACAGTCAGCTCAGGTCTCTTTCAAAATGACTCATGATTCCCATTTATGTGAATGGAAGAGAGGCACTTTATTCTTATCAAAATGGCAACTGCCTCTATTGTGCTCTAGCTGAAGGAATCCTGTAGCATTTAGAAAGTCTGGCCATGGCAGTCATGCTGAAAGAGGACAAGTCCTCACGAGTTTCTCAATAAGCAATGATTTTATGAAACAACCCTTGAAAGCAACTAAGCATTAAGTTATACAAAATAATGACAGTTTTTCCAGGTTGTTTTTTGGTTGTTTTTTTGTTGTTGGGTTTTTTTTTTTCTTTTTTTCGTTATGAGGCCTAGTTATCAAATAAGACAGATAGCACCATCATGAGAAAACAACAACAAAACCATATACTTTAAATTATTTAAATTCTACTCTACAAGTATAGACACAATTATGTACTCATCATACTTACAAAAGTATAATAAAGAACAGAATTAATTTTCTATACTTTTATCATATATTCTCCTATCTATTCTATTTTGATTTCTTTACTGTTAACTCTGCATCTCCTGAGTCAAGAGTGAGTGCGCTGAGGATATTTACACATTCCTGCAGTGCTTTTTACCCATGTTAGCAATATACATTCTCAATGTTGATTTGATTTCATTTTTATTGCAGAAACGATGAAACTCTTTATATGTACTTTCTGGGTTGTTTGTTTTTTTTTTTTTTTTTTTAATATAAATCACTGTGATACAAAGCTATTGATTTATCATTTTAAAAGAGAATTCCTGATTTGGGGATTCATACAATGAACAAGCCAATTATTTTATACTCAGAAATACTGATATACTGACACATACCTTGACTTTTTCTAAGTGATCCTGCAGAGAGTCAATTAGCAGATCCCCCACTGGCTGCCAGGATCCCTTGAACACTTCAGCCTGGCGAAGTTTCAGGTCCAGTTCATCCATTGCCTCTTGAAGGCCCTGCAGTCTTTCAAGAGCATCATCTATCTTCTTTTGCCAATCAGCAGACTCTAGATTCAGCTTATCCCACTCAGTTCTGACCTCATCTGCTTGTCTTTGGAGAAGTTTAGTGACATTGTGGGCCCTTTCTTCAGGTGACAGCTCTAAATGTGAAAGTCAAGAGGCTTTTAAGACATACCCTGTCTTAGAAGAAAAATAATTGCCATCTGGGTAAGTTCAAAGCTCTGTAAGAAACTATTCATAACCAAAGACACCTGTGAAATTTATTTTATTAATGTATTCTCCTTTGAAAAACTCTTAACTTATTTAAATCTTGCCATCATACAGATGATGAAAATATGCATTTAAGTACATAAAGGCATTTTTAAACATGCAAGGTGTAGCCAAAAATTTATCAACGGTGTCCTGATTCAGCAAAATAGTTCTGCACATACATAAATATTAATCACTGTGAATCTTTTGCTGCAATTGAGTGGATTTGGGAGCTTCTGTAGTACTGAGACTATGAGTTGAATTTTAGGCAAATCACAGCTTTCAGACCCCAAATGGGCCTATAGTTATAGATAGGTCCTGAAGGTTTAAAGCCAGTTTCAAAATCTGCTTATAAATATGCATGTCTGTTTAGTGCCACAATGTTCAGAAGGATCACAATGGGTTTCTTTCATCTATATTTTTAGCTTAGTTTCTGAATACTGACATTCAGCTTGGAGTGTAAAAGGAATGCTTTCACAGTGGCTGGCAGAATTATTTAATCATCGCTGATCATCACTGATCTTTCCAGCAAATGTGTTATTACCCTGCTCTTTTTTCAATTACCTCTTGGTTCTGGGTAGAGCTTCTCCAGTCCCTCCACAGGCTGCTCTGTTAAGAAGATTCGCACAGTCTCAAGTGCACTCCTGATAACAGGCTCTTTTGTTTTCAGCTCCCTCTTGAAAGTCTGAGAGATGAAACAAAATTATTGTAAGTGGATATATAATGAAATACTGAGTGCTAGCCCTTGTTTTCGTCAATTTAAGAACAAAGTTTCCAACAACAGCTTCCATGTGTGTATTACAAGTAGCTACAAAAAAAAAAAGAAAAAAAAAGTAAAAGAGATAATCAGCTTTTGCTTAACCTGAAATCACATTGTATTCAAAGGAGCAAATGTACTGCCAGCATGCTGCAAAGTACCCAAGGTTGCTGATCAAATTTTCACTGTGAGAGGGATCCCTTTTGTTGATCAACATCAGGGTCAACTCCAACTTGCTGCAAGGGGCAAGGCTTTGGCTGGTTCTGTACTGGACCACACCAGCATAGGTAATGGTTCTTGAAAGCAAGATTTACCAGAATGCAAAGGAAAATCCAACATGTCTCACAGCTACCACTTTGCTACTGCTGCTGGCAACTGTTATATCATAAGGAAAAAAGAAAAAAAAAAAGGACCTATGGATATTGACATGTTAACCCGTAACAATTAATAACAAAAAAAATTCCAGTATATTAAATCATAACACTCTCCTTAGCAATGGTGTAGATGCATCTCTTCCAAAATTACATGAACTGAGATTTCTGAAATGTAGAATCAAGGACAAGGTGAAAATTCAGAAACACCATCTAGCCTAGATGTAGGCATGCATGAGTAAAAATTAAAGGGCAGAAAGTAGTCCTTATGAAATAGTTAATTAATTATAATATAATAGTTAATTAATTAATAGTTAATAGTTCCTTTAATCAGTATTTATTATCAATTTCCATATCTTTACGTTTAACATTGCTTGGTAGTACATTCTGCTCCTTTTCAGCTCAACTGTATTTCTCCTTTTCGCCTCTTCCTTTCCTGTCATGCTTTTTGGCACCTGTCCCCTTTCTTGCCTTTTCTTCCTCTTTCTCATTTGCATTTTTCTTCCTCCAGCAACAGCTCCTTTTACTATCTCTCTTCTATTCCCTGCTTTTAAAATGACCATAAGTAAGATTCTCAAGGTTGGTATTTGAAGTTTTGGTAGGCTACTGAAAGTATACGTATCTCAGTTTTTGTTGTTGCTGTTGTTGTAAGATAATTTAAGATTCCATTAATCTGAATCCGAATGTTCAGCGCACAAAAATGCAGATGAAACCTGGCCTGTGGGTTGCACGTTGCATTCGGTCTTTTGCATGTTGTATTGAATTTATCTAAATGGCCCTTACCACTGTTTTATTTCAACATTTTCTTTTCTATTTATGAAACAACATTGAATGCATACTGTTTTCAAGTAGCATAGAGATAAAATATGCAGATAGTTATAGTGCAGTGTAACACAAAACACAACACTGTAAAAAGGAGAGCCATATGCCATGAGTGGAAAACAGATATTTTACTCCAGGGTTAAGAAAATTCTTTTTACAACACAGGCATTATATAGGCTTCTAACATAAGAAATTCACCAATTCAGTTAAATTAATTATTATAAAAATTTGAGTTTCTATGCAAACTAATGAAAGATTATAAATTCAATATTAAAAAGTTCATTGCACTTTGAATTGTCATAGAATCATAGAATAGTTTGGGTTGGAAGGGACCTTTAAAGGTCATCTAGTCCAACCCCCCTGCTGTGGGCAGGGACACCTTCAACTAGATCAGGTTGCTCAGAGCCCCATCCAACCTGACCTTGAATGTTTCCAGGGATGGGGCATCTACCACCTCTCTGGGCAACCACTTCTAGTGGTTCACCACCCTCATTGTAAAAAATTTCTTCCTTATACCTAGCCTGAATCTACCCTCTCTTAGTTTATCCTTGTCCTGTAGCAACAGGCCCTGCCATCTTTCTTATAAGCCCCCTTTCTATACTGAAAGGCTGCAATAAGGTGTCCCTGGAGCCTTCTCTTCTCCAGGCTGAATAACCCCAACTCTCTCAGCCTTTCTTCATAGGAGAGGCATTCCATCCCCCATTTTTCGTATCAAATTTATATTTAATATGAAATGCTCTGTATAGAAAATACCTAACAACTAATAATGAGAATCACACCTGCATTTTATAACATGAGCACTCACAGGTAAAAAATTCTTAATGCCTTTCAGGAAAGTAAACTTAAGGAAATGACTACATTATTCTGCTATAAATATTTAAATAAACTTTTTATTAAGTGGTCAAGAACTGACCATAAGGTTTGTAATTGTGAATCAGGAAAACCCTTTAGCAAAGTGTGCTTTCTTGAAGGAAACAACAAAGTAAAAAATGTTAATTTTGTGTCATGGACATCAGTGGGACTGGGATCCTTTCACAGAGTGTATCTGCTATCATAAGGCAATCTATTGTTTGATTAATATCTGTGATAAATGTTTTAAACAATCATGTTGACCCTTGAGAACCAACACTGATTTTCAGAAATAGAGTACTGTATATTAACAAGTAAACTACCATTGGACATTGCTCTGCATAAAAACTGAGTGGGGTTACTCTAGGGTTAAAACTCTAACTTAGACATTTTTAGGTTTAGAAATTTTTATAATTCATACTTGACTCTTGCATGAAGTGCAACGGAAAGAAGAAATATAATAAGTCTTTTTCATGCCTCCAAATGAGGAAAAATCTATTCCTTTAATTAGCCTTCGTGCTCACCTCACATTACATCATTCTGTCCCACTAGAGTGTGGCAGGTCTGCAGCTCAAGAAAGCCAGCAGGTAGCATAACTTAAAATGTTCCCCCATGGACTGTGTGCTTTGCTCTCATCTGATAGTGTTAAAAGTGATATCAACAGTCATACCAGTTTTTAAACATTATAATTGTAAAACAGCTTAAAGATATAATATACTTTATAAACATCTCCGAAGACAAATTATTTGTCAGAAATGAGTAACGCCCAAAACCAATCAAACAGGAGGCACATGCTCAAAGGTCTGTTCCACCCACACACACCAAGAGCAGGAAGAAGTCACAGATATTTCAGGGGAACACAGAACTACACCAACTTATAGGATATTTAAAAGCCAGAAATGCCTTTGAGCTATGTATTTGGGAATGAGTAGTACTGCTGTATGGAGTGCTGCTGCTGTAGTCAGGTCAACCCTAGCTATGTACATGTACAAACAGTGAGAAGGACACAAAATACCTTCTTTCAGCTTGTACTGCTTTTGCATAAAACCATACCAACGAAATATACCTAGTGGCATTATATTTCCAAGAGAGGATTAAAGCCACATTCCTCCAATATCTCTTGTACAACAGAACAAGGATAACATAATCAGATATGCATACTGCATCCCATAAAGAGTGTAAGCAGGAATCATTGTATCTGTCTCCCCAAAACAACAAGAAATGCTAAGGGGAACTTTCTGACTTTGTATATTTTGTATTTAGTCACAAACAGAAAGAGTCTCTTTCTCTTTTATTAAAGACAAACAGTGAGCCAAAGTGTTAAATGTTTTTTTTTCCAACTTTTCCATTCTGGATGTTGGAGCTGGTGGATGCGATTATAGTCTGTAAATCCTGAGGTTTAGAATAGTACACAGTATGGTGTTAAGATCTATTTACAATTCTCATTGCCTTCCCTAGTTTTGATCTGCAGACTTCTACTGAGTGAGTTAAAATATGTTTCAGTGTATGAAATTTAAAAAGGAGAGAATGAAAAAAACATGAGACTGAAGCAGTAGCACAGAACAGCATTAAAAATAATGAATGCTCATTTCATACTAGCCCATTCCAAAAAATGTTCTTACTGTATGAAGATAAAGCCAGCTTTTCTGACTAAAGTTTTGTTGTGAAATATGTACACACTACCAATAAAAATCATAAGTAGCAATAAATGGCATTTTCTTTTCTTTTCTTTTTGGGGGGGGGTGGAGAGGGGAGTAAATTATCTATCTGGAGCCCTGACAAATACATCTTTATAATAAGCAGACCACCATTGAAAGCAGAATTAGCCTAAATGAATGTCTAATTTACAGCTAATGATTTCAGGCTAATTTCATTGAATTCCTTAGCTTCTTCCACACTTTGTGGTGACTGTAGAGGAAATCGAATGTGCATAATGTATGACCTGACAAAAAAACAAGTAAACTACTTTATTTAAGCATCTCTATTTGTCATCAACACTACAGCAGTAATGGCTTTCTGTCCACCGTTTTAATAATGCATATATTGATCTGCTTATCTCAGACCTCCATTACCTCCTTATGGGTGTCCTTACATCTCTTTAGATGGAGAAACACAGATTGTTTAAATTGAAAGATGAAAATATAATGAGTTGCATTAGTAAAACTAATATTAATCTCTGTTATTAGAAAAGCAGATATTTTTGCTTTTAATGAATTTTAAAGAGAAAGAGTACAGTTAAATTAGTTCAAGTTGTTTTCCAACCAGAATGTTTTTTTAAAATGGGTTTTGAACTCAATTTTAAAAAGTAGATATCAATTGTGCCACCAGAAAAGGTTAGTGTGTTGAAGCGGGAATTGTACTCCTTCTTAGGCACTGTTGCTATAGATTTCATGTGAAAGGGTTTCCAGGGAATTGTTAATAATTAACTTCTATGTTCATAAATGCTATTTATGCTGTTAACACAATCAGCATAGATACACAGAAGATATGGCAACTCTTAAAAGAATGAAAGAAAAAGCAGGCTATCTGCATGATGCTTAAGTTACTTAACTGAGATTAACAGTAACATGTACACAGTTATTAATACGATTTCAATAAAACGTTACTATGACACTTAGTAAAGCAAATGAAACTGTAAAATAATTAAATAATATGTTGATGAATAGCAGTATTTTTTATCATTGACTAACACCCCCCCCCCCCCCCCACCATTCTAAGACTTCGGCATAGACACAATTTCTTCAGATGTCAAAAACCGACAAAATGACCCACTATATATATAAGTTCAAACAAATAGCAGTTATGTGGGTTATTTGGGATAAATTCCAAATTGCCTTGTCTAAAAAGCATCTCACATTTATAATGCAACAATGATTTTGAC
Organism: Fulmarus glacialis; assembly: GCF_000690835.1. Lineage (NCBI taxonomy): Eukaryota > Metazoa > Chordata > Aves > Procellariiformes > Procellariidae > Fulmarus > Fulmarus glacialis. The sequence goes on from NW_009190782.1 coordinate 25,003, forward strand.
TGCATGGATATCTCTTTTCCCAGTTGAGTTCAAGCTCTCCTCTGGCATAGATTCAAGCATTTGAAATTTTCATCTGAATCCTACTCTTAACATTTTTAAAGCCAATCTTGGCAACTAGGAGCATTCTAATGATAAGAACTAACTTCTTTTCATCTCTGCCATGAATGTCTGAGGTATTCCAGATGGTCTTCTAAATGATAGAGAGGTTAAATATATTTGTTTTTCTTTAAATTACATCCTTAAGGGAAAAAAAAATAAAATCAGCTTGTAACACTGCTTCAGAAAAAGGATTCAGGCATCAAATCATGTTTGCATTCATCACGCCATTTCTCAATGGCAATCAGTTAAACTGCTTATAAATAATATTTCCCTGCTGAGGCTTTTTCTCTTCTCCAATGAAGAACTTACCCAGGTTCACTTCTGGCTTTACCTGGCAAAAACAATTCTTCACAGAAGGAAAGACAGTGTATTGATATAGGAAGACTAAAGTTGAAATTTTGGGTCATTTAAAAGATTGGTCAGATCAGGTAGAGGCTTAGCTTGTTTACTGAAGGCTGATTTCCAGAACCGACATTCAGGAGAACAAAATGAACAATCAGCAGATTCTTTTTCTCAAGACCAAAATTCAACTACTCTCTACTTTCACATCCAACACTCTGAAAGCTAAGTTTTGTTCTTAAGCAGGGGCCCAAAACTCTTGAAAAAAACACCTTTCCAGTACTGTGCTCCAGTTTTGAGCTAGATACTTCTACACTTGTGGTGCAAGCCTTTTTAAAAGTATTTTTCTTATGTTCAGAAATGAGCTAAGCTGTTCATTGGGATACAGCCTTTGTATGTCTGCTTCTCTAAAAGAAACTTTTAGAGTAACAGAAAGTCCATAGTGTCCAGGGAAAAAAAAATACAGTAGAAAAACTCCAAGCTGCAAACATAGATTTTGTCAAAGACAACCTGATGTCAACAGAGTTCTGCACTGATTGTTTGTCCCTCCTTCTCTTTGAAGAGCAGACAGGGTAACCTAATTTCAAGGATTATATTTTGTTCTTTTTTCCACAGGGAATCAGAATACCTACAACTAGAAAGGCCTTACATTAAACTACAGAATGGGAAAAGGAAAGAAGCCATACTTCTAAAAGGAAGTAAAATGTTCTAGCTTTGATATTAGACATGGTGACCAAAGATTTGTGTCTGTATGTATCTGCATGTGGCAGAGAAGGTAATCAAAAAGGAGAAGTGAGAAGGAGATCTACTTTGTAAAGTCACTTTTCGCCTATTCATGGTACCTTACTTTTATGCAACACTTCTCATCCCTAAAAGTTTTAAACACTTCAGTTGATTGGTGAGTGACAGAGAGATTACTTTGTCTATCACTGAAGCCTTGCCACCTTTATGATTAATTTTGGGAAACTTTTGAATAGCATATGGCACAATATACAATATTAAAATTTTATGAGAAGTCATTTCTCTATATGAAAAAATTATTTCTTTGATCTAGGAGGAAAAGTAATGTTTTCAAATACTCAAATATTATTCAGATGACAAAAGTTTTCTTGTAACAATTCTACACAAATCCTTCTCTAAGTCTTGCTTTGGCTCAAGAGCTGTCTTTGGATAAAGGGTTTGAGTTAATGTCATGTTAAGTTAAAGCAACATCTGTACTGTTTCTTTCATCCTGATGTTCTGGTGGGCTTCAAAACTACTTTATGGAAGTTGCTACAGACAGCTGGCTAGAACAGACTTCAGGCATTTCATATATCTGAACTTTCACAGAGGGAAAGGTAAAAAGGGATGGTGGTGCTTCAGTATCTGTCTTAGTGGGTTGAGGTCTGGTTTCTGTTATGGACATCTGTTATTAACTGGTGCTTCCCAGATTAAAGTTTTCATCAGAAACTAACACAAAAGAAACAGAAGTTTTGTCATAAGGTCTAGACAGGATTTTATGGAGTTCATAAGTGATAGAATAGGAATTGCTGAAGTTGAGTGTTCTATCCCAATTACCTTTCACATGGTTCCCTATTCCTTCTCAGAACAAGAGTTTCTCCCCATTTATTGCTTCATTCAGCAATTCTTCAAGTTTATATTAGCAGAACACTAGTTCCCTAATGGGTTTCCTTATGGCATCACTAAAAAAGCACCACTGAGGTTTTTGAACTGTGATTTCACATTCAGACCTGAATAGACTGCAATGGCATAGCAAATTAAAAGCTGTTTACCTAAAAGCAGACATTAGCATCAGACAGGTCTGAACTTGATTCAACGCAGGAAACATACTTAAAGCATACCTTTACCACAAAAAAACCTGTGTGAATCTTTGTATGAAGAATTATTCAGCAGTATTGTGTTATTTTGGGGGTTGTTCATTTGGTGGGTTTTAAAAAAAAACAACTTCCCATACAAGTGTTGGATTTAGGTTACTTTTTACTACAAATCTTAGTCTAGAACAGTCCCATATGATGCTCTGCTATTGCCTTTCCATAAGAATTCCCTGATGAAACTAGTATGAGCCATAGACAGTTACAGTTAGCTATCACAATAGTTTCACGATGCAAACAGTTGTGCATTAGGGCTGATATCAGCTACTGTTTTCACAAACGTTCCCAAAAATCAATAGCAAAATGGGGTTTCAAAAGTACACAGGACGTTTAAATGCCTGATCTAGAAAAATTTTCAGAACTATTCATTTAATCCTCAATATCAGCTTAGTATTTGTTCTGGCCATGAAAACTAGCTGTCTGTGATAGGTCTACGAAAATGCTATGTTGCTTTTCAAAAAAGCTAAGCAGCTGGTAGTAAACACTCCCTTCTCCAAAAGGCTGATTTTCTAAGCTGTGTTTGAAAATTGTAGCTAGTGATCTTATGCAAGAAGTTCAGTTTTCATTACCTCTAAAGGGTATCTTACTTTTTCCAACAAGGACCGTGCCATGCAGCACTAACCTGCAAAACAAAAACCAATGACCGAAAGATCATTTAAAAAAAATCATACCCTATGAATATCATTTTGTTTCTGCACAGTGGGAAGATCTCCACCAATGGGTGCTTGCTGTTTTAATTCATCCTCCTTCAATTGCAGCCATGCCAAAAGTTCCTGAAGAGAGAGATGTAAACGCTTCCATTGGTCTGTACTGGCTTCCAAATGGGATCTGAAAGCATGTGTTAAATATAAGATATATTCAGACACAGTGAAAATAAAACCCAAATTGTACAAGCTTATTTACTGACAAAGATCCTAGTGTTTCATAAACTTAATGATTTTTAAACAGCTTCTGTTTGAATTAGGTTCTGGCAACATGATTTAAATTCGGTTCCACAGTCCTGGCCTGAAACATCCATTCTTTTCCCATCTCTTGGGCTTTTTTTTTTTTTTTTGGTTTTCCTCTTCAGCAGTGAGTAGAGTAATAGCTGTGTTGAACTGTCAGTCTCACTAAATGTACACAAGTATTATGCAGGACTAGCATGAGAGTAACTTTGTCATCACTTAGGATTGCTAGGAGATTAATTAACTAAAATGTAAAGAGTAGTTTTCAACTCAGAGAAGAGCAAGCATTTCTCTAAACCACTACACAAACCATTCAAACTCACACAAGATTCATGTGGTTTAAGATGAGCCAATGTCATTCTTTCCAAAAAAAGTAATGAAGAAATTGTTAAAGCCAATAGAATCCCCTTATGCTACACAAATGTCTGTGCCATTTGAACAGCGGTGTGAATGAAACTAATTGAACCACTGGAAAAATTAAAAGACAGAATACTACTTTGTGCAAACAAAGTCTCCACCATAAGGACAGCGAGGGCTGGGGAAGCCCCAGGGTGCCTTTGAAAGCAGTGAGGGGGGAGAGAAGCGGGGATGTTGTATGGGGAGTTGCAAGAGGCAACAGCCAGAGCAAGGACCACAGGGCTTTTGGAGGGGACACAGTCAAGGAGTCAAGTTTCTCAGTCAGGTTAACTCCTGTCTCCCATGTTTATCTCAGCAAATGTAAGCTTCAACCTCCTCCAGACAAGGCAGCAACTGGAGGCAAACACTAGGGTCTTCACTTCTTCCCTGCTTCCCCAGGTCTGGCTTTACAGGGAAAAAGCGCAAGAGTGATCCAAAGTGGTTTTGTTACTGCTGCTGTGCTCTGACCTTCCCCAGTTTGGTGAACAGTTTCCCTGAACCCATCTTGTTCTGCCCTTCTTTCAGCTTCAGGAATATATGTTTATGGATATGCATGGTAGTGTGCATTATATGCACACACTCATATATTTATAACTGTATTCAAGCATGTGCAGACAAAACAGATAATAGGAAGAAAGTTTTAAAAAATGAGTTATTTGTAAGAAAGAAAGTGTTTATTAGGATAAACTGTACTGACTTATCAGAATGAAAGAAAGGTAATAATGGAAATGAGCTTGGATCCTCTTGATATCTACCATATCTATATTTTAGATAGATTATCTAAAATAATAAAAAAACGTATAATATATCTTTTATCTATATTTTATCTAGATTTAGAAAAGAATGTCCACCTAACCCGAGCATGGGTCTTCTGTTTCAGCAGTCTAAAACTTACGCTAAATAAGGAGACTTGTGGGACTGCTGTCTGGGGGACATTTCATATTTCTGCTCTTATACCTCTTTTGCGTAGGCATTGCTAGTTATGATGAAATCCATTCTATAGTGTGTGATGGAAAGAAATAGCTCCAAGCAGACAGATTGAGAATAGCCTGTTCATTCAGTTTGGTGGCCAGCAACACTTAAATTTGATGTCTCAGAAGTTAAGAATTGTTTCTTATCCTAATCAATAAGTTGTTGAACACCTTGAGCCTTTTATTGAAAGCAAACATTTTAGAGAGGAGGTCTTTTGCTTTGAATGTTTAATGTGAGAAGTCACTGTGATATATCTGGGGTTACTATTTCTGACTCGATTAATGGCAGCAATACATTGAAATGCAAAAACTGAAACAGAGAAAGTTCCATGTATTTAATTACTGATATTTGGCGAACTGACTGTTTTTCTTATCTCAAACATCGCTGCATTTGGGCAAGTTCATGGGTAAAAGAAGAAAAAAATCTGAGAAAGACCTTGAAGGGTTATATCCCTCTTCTTTTTCTCCTCAGAAAAAAAAGCAGGACTTTGTCTCTCTTTTTCTTTAGCTACTACTATCTTTTCAACCTCACATCCTTCATTTATTTTTAATGATTGATGTTATGAAGATGGCTTTTGTCATTACACAGACTGACCTCCCTCAGGGCCTGAGCTGAAAAAAGCTAGTATTTCATACATCACTTTGAAAAACACTTCTGTCTTTTGGTGCCCTCTGAACTACCACCAATACACAGCAAGCAAGCAAATGAAAAAATGCCCGAGACTGAACGCAACAGAGCTGGCTTGCCTATTGTAAAAGTCTTATTTCTGAAGAGAAGATTCCTGGACAATTTCTTCTGAAAAGCAATCTTCAGCCCATTGAAGCCTGTGCCTCCACTTCACCATTTGTAACATCACCATTTATTATAGTTTTCCTTGCAAGGAGAAGTTTTTCCTCTCGTGACACTACCTATGGATTTCCTTTTACCCCTGGCTTTTATTTGGTAATTTTGTCCACTCTCCAATCAACAGCTAAAAACTTAAATAACGTGTCTTCTCATTTGCAAGGCTATTCTTAGTTTTGCACTGGAAATAGCAACCTTAGAAATAAAGCTTATCATAAATATAGGTTGTTTAATAACTTTCTTGCATGACTTATTGATAAGTCATACCAGCTCTAGAAAAAGTCTACATTTAGAGAAGGTACAGTTACTGTTTAAACATTCTAATCTCTCCTTCTATAATTACAAAACCTCACCATATGCCTCAAATCCTAATCCCCTACTATGATTTTCACACCAAAAAACCTAATCATTCTTACAAAGACAACATTCAAAATAGCACAAATCATTTCAAAATGGACAGAAATAGTGCTATCAGAAAAAAAATTAAACCGTTTTACTGGGCAAAACATAGCAGTCCACCTTACACCCCAACTGTAGGCTTTCGCTTACGTTCAGATCCTACCTAATATTTAGAGATTTCTTCCTAAGCTCACTCCATCTGAGGTTCATGTTATCCAGACGTCTCTGCAATAGGGCTGCATCCTCAGAGCCTTCCAGCGATCTCAGGATTTTCTGCCCGTTTTCATCCAGGTTGTGGAAGATGTCAGTATGAGCATCAATTTCCACCTGTAGTTCCTATGGAAGCAGTAGAAACAATACATGTGATTTCTTACAAAATCATAGAAAATATCACTTCTCAGAAGAGTAGAAAAACCCTCAGTGTAACACAGAGTTAGCACAGATTTTGATTATTCCATTCATGGCGATATCATGTAGTATATACACAGCCATATTTCCCTCTCACGTGAAGGCTGTTTGCATTGAATAATGACTTTTTTTCCATACAGAGCATACTGAACAAAATTTAGAAAGTTAGAAGTCTGGCCTTTGACAGGGAAAGCAGCAAGGACAAGATATATTTACTATGCTGATGAGGAAAGAAAAGCCCCACAAAACCCTCAGGATCTCAGGTAAATCTGACCTTCACATGATACGTCTTCCTGTGCAACATTTTCAGTTTGAGCTGGGGACTGCAACACCGGTCCTGCTGCATGGCAATTCCAAGAAATCTATGTGTCTGCAGCAGCCGAGCTTTAAAATGCCAAGTTCACTTACATTCTGTTGACAGAACGCATTTCGGAGCACAGGCCTCAGCAGTCAATAGCAATAAACAGCCACTTTGTGCTGTATCAAAACACTGGTCAGGGCCATGGCTGTAGGAGGGCCTGAGAATAGCAAGGTCCTAGAATATGCAACTGGCAGCTCATGTTGAACAGCCAACTTTTCTTATCACTTTATAACTGCAGGCCAGCTCTACATTTTGAATTCATTTTCCCCCCTCATTTTTAGCACAGCTGTTTCTGCCAAAAGAACATTCTTTAGAGAGCTGCCTGGTACCAGCATTCTTGCCTGCCCACACACTCAATGCAGCCTTTGTACATTGGCTGCCCTTCTCCAAGACGTTTGCATCCTGCAGCTCCACAAGGTCACAGATTCGTTTGCAGTGAACAGTGGTTGAATCAAGCTCTTTAAACAGAATAAAAATTTAAAAAATAATAATAATTTAAACACGTACGTACATGAGCACACACGTACTCTATATGTAGCCACATACGCACAAAAGTACTTTTACTTTCAAACAAAGAAGCACACAAAGAAACAAAGAAAGTGACCTAGTGAATAAAGCTCTGCATTTTCTCCTGGGATGCTTGGGCACTAAGATTTCTGGTGGTGGTTTCTTGCTGCCTGAAATGGGAGTGCTGGGGATGAAGTGTGAAAGGGGAAGTGATTTATGGCATTTGAGAGCAAGACCCAGCACTAACTGAGCATCACAGATATCCCCCAATGGAAATTTGTTGTAATTTTCTTTAGAAGAATGACTTTGAAGGAGGGGAGCACACAACTTGCCTACTTGGTGTGTTCTTAATTGAATTGGTTTTACATGATATTTTAAGTGCAATGTTAGCTGCACTGAATCATGAGTAGATTGTCCTTGTTCACCTACTGCTGTTCCAAATGTCATTTGCTGTCCTGTGCTGGATACCTATTTCTTTTCTTGCACAGTAACAACTAGCACTGTATTTGGAGCAACTTCAAGGAGGGCTAGGAATGTCTTTGGTACAGTATAGGAGTTCTTATCCAACTGTTTTACTTTATCGTCATCCTAGCAGTAAAGTAGTTAGGAATGAGTTTGGAATACATCAGAGGTAATTCTGCAGAATGCAACTGTATTATAAATATTGTATTCATTTATTGATGTTAAATAGACAATTTAGATTTTAAAGAATGCCATTATTAAGGTACATTACATAACATAACCATGTACAATACTCCCGGTATGAATGCCCTTACTTGAAAATTTGTACTTTATTTCAAGTCTGAATGTTGCTAGCTTGAGCATCCAGCTGTGATATTTTATTTTTCTTTGCTTGACTGAAGAATATTCTATTACCAAATTTCTTTCTCTTCATGTATGCATTTGGAGGTTTAATTTAAGCTAGGTTAAGTATCATAAACCCGATGTAAGCAGCCAAAACAGTACATAAGAAAGGATAAAGTTCACAGTTAAAAAGTTCACTTTTAATGTCTGTATACTTCTAAGGTCCTTCCACATTTAAAAACCAATAGATCTATTGCTGAATGAAAGAATTATCAGACGCACTACCTGTTGCACAAAATACTTAGTTTTTAGGGTGGTGATGGAAATAGCTGCCTTTTCCTCAGCTAGAACATGTGCCATGAAACATGTACATTGAATAACTATTCACAGTACGAAGCTGTCAAATCTATGCCACCTTGGTGTTTTACCACACATACACTCATAGCATTTTATAACACAAAATTAAAAAAAAAAAAGCACTTCCACATTTTTCTTGTTTTTAGAAAAAGTGCCCATAGTCTACACATTCCATGCTTTTCTCCTGACACATACCTATTTCTGAAAATAAAATAAAGCCATATTCTTTTATTTCCAAATACTATATAGTATCACAATAAATCTGGACAGCTAGTTAAAAGTGAAGCACTCTTATCAAAAGCTTAGTATTCAAGACGTGGTTTTCCTTATTCCAAATTACTTATGTAAACTGCACATCTTCTAATACTCCTAAAAGCAGTTTATTCCAGCTATGCAGGAAGCCTACACTGACAAAGAAGCAAGACAACAACAAAAGTATTTACTGCATTTTGGTTGGTGCATTTCAGAAATATCAATATAAACTAGATTCTTTTTCTTGACAAGAATAAAGCAGGAAGATCTATTTCATCTCATAAACTGCTAAGATATTTGCAAAAGTATGTTATCATTACACATCATACCAAGAAGCATAGAATATAGACTAAAAATAGACTATTTACTGCATTTTCATCTTTTCCAATGTGTTGAAATACATGGAGGAACTGCAGAGGATGAAAAAGCAATCCTGGTATAATTCTACTGAGTTACAGTCGGACTTAAATTGACTCTGTATGCTGCATTTTTGCTGTAGTGGTTATTACTGAGGATGTGTAGAAATAGATTTCCTTAAAAAGAGCAGGTAGCAAAACAAAAAACAAATAATGAAAGAATACATTGGCTACAGTAACTCATTAATGAGTATTGGTTATTAGCCTAAGTTAATTTTCAAATCCCACATCTTTTTGATCACAATCTACTGCTTAGAGTGAGCTGAACTGCTTAGAAAGAACTGCAACCCCATCAAGGTCAGATTTGCCTACGAGTTTCAGAGTGAAATCCTCCTTTATTAAGGTGAAATATATAGTTAGATGATAAAAGGTACCATTATATTTGTTCGTAGAAACCTTGCTGAATAGCTATTATAGGTTTCTACACATCTAAAAATGTGTATTTACATTATTATATTATATAGAGTAAGTCTAGAACTAAGTCACAGAACTAAGAATGATAAGGAGATGAAATAAACTTGTCTTGAGAAGAACAATCTTCTTGGGCAAAACAGGGTGAGGAAATTTGCTCTGGCTGTTTTGCTTTTGTCCTGAGCCCTTGAAACCTCTATGCTTGATTTCAGAAGAGAAGTACAGTAAGGCTGTAAGACAGCACGCCCAATACTGCCATAAAGCTAGGGGATGGATATATTTCTCACTTGCCCAACTCAGTTCTCCCCCTTGGAACTACTGCTAGCATTCTCCACAGGAGCACACATCCTCACTGCCCTAATCCTCTTGGTAGGTAAAAGAAATTCACTTGTGGCTCCACATGTTTTATTTTACACAGAGCCCTGTAAAACGCAGCAGAGCCACTGCTGTGAAACCTAGTGTATTGAAAGTCCTGTCAGCCTCCACCTAGCAGAGATAGTCCTATAAGAATTCAACATGGTTTGAGATACTTTATCAGAAATAATTAATCAGTGTCAATATCCTTCATATCCCACGTGCAATATATAGGCATGACATAAAAAGGACATGACATTATTTTGGCAATACATCAGAGAGGGATTGGTAGGCTAGAAGTAAAATGAAGTACTAGAAAGAAGGAATTAGTTACACTAGTTGGATGATACATGAGTCAGACTAAGACATGGAAATTAACGCAGCACAGCTGACAAAACATTTATCTTTTATACAAGGTAGAAACAAGATTAATTATGTAATAATTTAAAGAAGTTAAAGCACTTATATCGTCCTCTACAAACTCAATTGCATCTTTGGAATTGTGCTTTCCATTTCCAATGAAGCATTGTATATTTTCTACATACTGTACAAAGTTACTAATTAAATAAATGGCATTAATTGAGGTAAGAGGGCTCACAAAATTAAAGACAGCACCGTCTGATTAAAGGAAATCAACACAGAGGAAAAAAAATTATCTTTACTGACAGTAATTAAAAAAAATAAAGTCAGTCTGAGTAATTACATACATGTACTCAGAGCACCAGCAAGTAATACCTGTGTGGCTATACATAGCTCAGAAGTACTATACTTTACAGTACTATTTCTGTAATACTAATACTGAAATAGCTAGAAAAGCTATCATAAAATTTCTCAAAACAAAACAAAGATCCTACACCTCTATAATCCCTCTCCGTCTGTGTAGTTAGCTGAACTAATCGTCCCCTTCATATTTATATTAACAGAGCATATTATATTTCCCCTAAATAATTTCTGGAAAAAAACAGCTAAACATTTTAAATAGCTTAAATTAGTAGCATATTTACTTAAACCTCTTATATTGTGCAGACAATATGAATAATGTAATCCTCCTTTTTTCCATTTTCCTTTTGTTTCTCTTTTCCTACTTTCCTTTTTTCTTCCCTTTTCCTATCTTTCTTTTTTCTTCCTTCCCCTATAGCTTTTCGCTTCCTTTCTTCCTTTCTTTCCTTCCCTGCTTCCTTTCTTTTCCTCCTCTTTCTCTTTTCCTTCCCTTTCTCTCTTTTCTTTCCTTTCACTCTTTGCCTTCCTCTTTCACTCTTTTTTCCTTTCCTCTTTCTTTCTTTTCCTTTCTTTTCCATTCTTCTTTCCTCCCTTCCTTTCCCTTCCTGTCTTTTCCTCTTTTTTCCTTTCTCTATTTTTCTTTTTTTCTCTTTTTCTTTCTCTTTTTCTTTTGCTTCTCCTTCTTTTTTATCTTCTTTCTTACTTTTCCTTTCCTGCCTCTTTCTTCTCCTTTTTTCCCTTTCCCCTCTTTTCCCTCCCCTTCTCTCCCTTTCCTTCCCTCCTCTAAAAGACATATAGACCACCTTAGCTAACACAACCAAGCTCTGTTGCAATGAACGAAGTGGGAAAGAAGCTTTTGGTCCCTCCACCAAGCTTTTAAATAATTTGTTCTCTCAGTCCATAAGCTGGGTCTTAGCTTATTGGGTCTTAGCTTATTGGGTCTTAGAATGAGAGCATTTACTAAGCAATTTACATAATGATAAAAACTTCTCAAATGAGATTTAAAATGTAATTAAAGGGCAGACTTATTGAGTTAAAAGCATTGTTGTGAAATGGCTATACATCATCATGCCATGAAGCCTCCTATTCAGCTAGCTGATAGCATGACCCCAATTCCAGTCTGGTATGATTACATCTCTGAGTTTCATGCTAATTACTTGATTAAAAAGAAAGATAAAAAGGTCTTTTCTATTGGGAAGATAAGCTTATGAATATCATTAAGGCATTTCTAGGTTCCCAATACATTTTTCAAGATAACAAAGGATAAGAGTTAGTCCTCTAAGAGAGAATCAAATGTTTATGAGTGGAAGCTTAAAAGTATAACTTTGCTCTGCAGAAAACAATCTGTGTAAGTTGCATCTACCATTGTTATGGTTTTAAATTCTACAAGTCCCAGAATTTAGAAGGGACCAAAACTCACATTTGAAAGCTTCTTTCATCTAAAAGAAGATACAAAAGCTTTATTTAGCAAATTGGGCTCTGTCTTCAGAAAAGATTATCTTTATAAACAGGCAAAACAACCTTCAATTTAGGTTATTTTCAGATTGCAAGAGATTACATGGTGTATCTAAGGATATAGCCATCTCTTACTGACAGATAGTAACTGTGAAAACATGGTGTGGGCTTCTTCATTTCATTAACAGTGACCTGCCTCAGCTATGGATTAGTAACTCTTAAGAGCACCAACCCAATTATTTGAACATATGCTCAAGTCTTTATTGTGCAGATCCTCATTCACAGAACTGGCTTTTCAGACATAGCACAAGGCCTTATATTTCTCCCATGTTCATAAGGAAATAATCAAACAAATTTTTATGAGACCTGTAGCAATTAATTTATATTCAATTATAATTAAATATAAATTATTACATAATTCCACGTGTTTTGGGGGAGTTTATGGATTTCTCGGTGTGTTTCTTGAAGACTGAGAAAAACCCTGAGTGACTACTTTCATTTACATGTTACAAAAATACAAATAAATAGATAAAATAAAGAAACCGATCTTTAAACATACAAAGCTTTCTACATTTATAGAGATAGTTCCACTTAGGATTTGATCCAGTCAAATCCTTACCATTAGATTAGAGAAGTAGAAACTATTCTGGTAATAGTACTTTAGTGGAAATTATTATCTTTACTGTTTGTGTATTTGTCTTATTGTATCTAGGATGGAAACCCTAATTAGGAAGAAACATCATGTTAGTTTGAGGTTATATTAAGGCAGAAAAATTCCTAGTAGCCACAGCAATGAAGAACTTTTACTGTATGGTATAACTACGTGATATTTATTTTACTAGCATAACCTGTACTACCCTTCAGGTAAGCAAATGCAACAAAGCAAACAAAGCATATATGTTAAAGTGGGAGTTGTGAGTGTTCTGCATGTCAGAAAATCAGCTACCTCTACTCAGATGTCTAAGAATAGGTTTAGATATCTGCCTTTAAAAACTCTGTGTTTGAGGGTTGGATGAGTAGGAGGGAAATAGCATAAATGTGCATGTAGTCATACACACAATTTTCTGAAAGTAAAAACTTTCGGCCCATTACAAACTAGATTTTAGAAGGTAGTCTGCTCACAACAAATAAGCAGGTCCTGACCCCCGTACTTTAATGAATGTCTAATCCCATTACACCTGCACATTCTGTCAGCACATTCACCCTGTCAATCTTTTGGCAATATTTCTGCAGCAAAATAATTATGCTGCTACTTTCAGCATGTCTAATTTTGCCCTCTCCCCATTTGCCAGAGGTGAAACAGTAGCAGCACAAAGGCAGCACCATCCTCTGCAGGAATATTTACTTCCGCTCAGTTACTCAGGCAAGGCCTGAAAGTCCTGCTGGATAATTTGGAGAGCATCTACCTCTACTAGTTCCACTGACATCCCAGTACTTCGAATTAATACTGATTTTCTCTTACAACAAGCAGCCAGAAAGGGTTAACTGCACCACTGTCTCAAAGCCTGGAGAAAAAAAAAAAAAAAATCTTACGAAAGAAGAAAGGACAAAGTTTATTTCTCTGGCACCAACCCATAGTGAAATACACCTGAGATTTGTTAATTATAAATGACCATTCCTAGAAGAAAAATTATTTGTACATACAAGACTGTATATTTGTAGGATCTAAGGTTTCAATGCATCAACATGTAACAATAAGACATCTCATAATTTACCACCTATGGAATTCATATACACTTTCACCCTTCCTCAAATACACAAACATATGCAATCTTCTTCCAAACCCTTTTAAAATAAAAATTAAGAGCATTTTATAATTAAAGGAAACTATTTTGGTTCTATACATTATCATAATTCTCTCTGTCGCAAATCATTGTTGCAATCTTTTTTTCTTTTTAAAATAAATTCTGACGTTTCACGTTTTTGTTAGTAACATCTTTGATGCCTGGGGAAAAATAATTCATACATCAGTTTCATATCATGATGCTCAATTAATTAAAACGTCATAAAATCTTATTAAAACTCTAAAGAGAACAACACAGAACATAAAGCAGAAACTAGAAGCCTCATACGTTACACATTATTAAAGCTGGTTCAAGCAGAACAATAACTGTAATTGTTTTAGAGCTCCTTTTAGAAGTTAGCATTGTTCCAAAGATAATGAAATTTCAATTAGGAAGTTATACTATTTCAGGTGTTACTTTCTACTAAAGTGCAAGATCCGCTGCAGTTAACTGTTCTTAATCAAGGGCAGATTAAGTGGGACCCAGTGGGCACTATGCAAGAGGGAATGCTGAAAAAGCCCCAGTGCTTCTCCACATACTTGTGTCAAATCCTTCCTTCCTGAGGTACCCTGAGGCAAGCCCAGGGAGGACAGAAACTTGGGCAGCATAAAGGGCAAAAGTACACTTGTCCTGGTTTCGGCTGGGATAG